>NW_017670303.1:1084877-1088820 GCF_001879085.1 Nicotiana attenuata
TAGGATGTGCGTCTCCTATGAGTAAAACCAAGTAACTTTGACTAGCAAATGTGTCTGCTAAAATAAAACCTGAATGAACCAAACTAGGAAGTGCGTCTCCTAGGGGTGAATTTAAATGACCAAGGCTAGGAAGTGCGTCTCCTAGGGATAAACTTAAATGACCCAAAACTAGGAAGTGCGTCTCCTAGGGGTGAAACTCAATTTAGGAAGTGCATCTCCTAAAATATAACCTACCCAAACTAGGAAGTGCGTCTCCTAGGGGTGAAACTTCAATGATTCAAACTAGGAAGTGCGTCTCCTATGAATGAACTCTTAATTCCTGAAAGACCCAGACTAGGAAGTGCGTCTCCTAGGGGTAAACTCTTAATTTAGGAAGTGCGTCTCCTAAACAGTATAACCTGAAAAACCTAGGCTAGGAAGTGCATCTCCTAGAGGTAAAACTTCAATGATTCAAACTAGGAAGTGCGTCTCCTAGGGGTGAATTTAAATGACCAAGGCTAGGAAGTGCGTCTCCTAGGAATAAACCTAAATTACCCAAAACTAGGAAGTGCGTCTCCTAGGGGTGAAACTCAATTTAGGAAGTGCGTCTCCTAAAACATAACCTACCCAAACTAGGAAGTGCGCCTCCTAGGGGTGAAACTTCAATGGTTCAAACTAGGAAGTGCGTCTCCTATGAATGAACTCTTAATTCCTGAAAGACCCAGACTAGGAAGTGCGTCATCTCCTAGGGGTGAAATTTCAATGACTCAAGCTAGGAAGTGCGTCTCCTAGGAATAAACTTAAATGACCCAAAACTAGGAAGTGCGTCTCCTAGGGGTGAAACTCAATTTAGGAAGTGCGTCTCCTAAAATATAACCTACCCTAACTAGGAAGTGCGTCTCCTAGGGGTGAAACTTCAATGATTCAAACTAGGAAGTGCGTCTCCTATGAATGAACTCTTAATTCCTGAAGGACCCAGACTAGGAAGTGCGTCTCCTAGGGGTAAACTCTTAATTTAGGAAGTGCGTCTCCTAAACAGTATAACCTGAAAAGCCTAGGCTAGGAAGTGCGTCTCCTAAAGGTGAAACTTCAATGACTCAAACTAGGACGTGCGTCTCCTATGGGTGAATTTAAATGACCAAGGCTAGGAAGTGCGTCTCCTAGGGATAAACTTAAATGACCCAAAATTAGGAAGTGCGTCTCCTAGGGGTGAAACTCAATTTAGGAAGTGCGTCTCCTAAAACAAAAATATAACCTACCCAAACTAGGAAGTGCGTCTCCTAGGGGTGAAACTTCAATGATTCAAACTAAGAAGTGCGTCTCCTATGAATGAACTCTTAATTCCTGAAAGACCCGGACTAGGAAGTGCGTCTCCTAGGGGTAAACTCTTAATTTAGGAAGTGCGTCTCCTAAATAAAATATAACTACAAAACCCCGACTAGGCAGTGTTTCTCCTAGGGGTGATGTGTGATCTTCTCAATAGCCTTTGCATAAGCAGAATTGGGGCATTACACCTGAAATTTCAAGCTTCCAATCTTTGATATGAACATAGCTTCCGTCCCTGTTTCAGACAAAGAAAACTTGTGAGTTTAAACATAGTGGTTGGTTTGTGGCCTTGACTTTGCGGCGATTGCTCCTTCACTTGCCATTATAACTTTGATTTCACCTTGAAAAGACGTTTCTTGCTTATTAACTAACCAATTTCTTTGCCACCCTTATCACAGAAAATACCTCTTCTCCGTTCAGACCCAATACCCTTTATCAGTTGCACCGCTCATACCGACATTTACCAAACCTTTGTGTTTCACATGGACTCCCAAGCATATTGATTGTTACCAACTCAGCGCGCATGTTTTTCTTTCCTGTTTTGAATCACTGGCCTTGGCCTCGAGATCTATTGTTCCTTTATTTGCCATGATAACTGATTCCCACCCGAAGACCTTGCTTGTCACTGGTTAACCAACTTTTGTCAATCTTGCCACAGAAAATGCCTTTGATCCATTCACCTAACACCCTCCATCTGTTGCATTGTTCATGAATTGATATGTACCAAGCCTTTGTATTTTGCACGAATCCCAAAGCACGTTGATTGTTACCAACTCAGTGCGCTTGTTGTTCTTTCTTGACACTTTGATGTACTAGCCAGATCCCGTTTTGTGCAATTGGAAAGTTGGTGGCAAATTTTGAAATCATTTCTCACTTGTTATGACCAAATTGACTCGGGAAGAGGAAGTAAACAAGACAAAAGGAACAGAGTAGAGGACAATGGAAAGAGATGATTCCTAACAAGAAAACTACAAAGTAGAAACCTATCGGATGTGGATACTAACTCTAATGACCATGACATGCACCTGCGGCCTGTTTCGTTAAGCAAACCTGATGTTCAGCTCTTGTTGTACCTTTTTGCCGTGAAATCGGGCTTCAATGCTCCGCTTATCTAATCTGATTCACAATCCTTATTCGACTTGTAGTGCCCGAAGGATTTTCACCATCAAGCCTCTCTTATTTTGGTCTTTCTCTCAACTCACTGTCGCCTTAAGGTGCCCGTGAAGGTTTTCATCAATAAGACTCTCTCATTTTTTATTTCTCTCAGCTTTCATCGCCTTGCGGTACCCGTGAGGGCTTTCATCAATAAGATTCTCTCATTTTTCATTTCCCTTGTTTGGACCGGAGTGTTGCCCCTGATATGAATCACCTCTACTTGCTTGACTTGGCATTCTTCGAAGACTGATCGGAAGGTCTTTCTTTGGACCGGAATGTGGGCTTTTGGATATGGTTAGAAAGAAAGGGTATCAAAGGCTCAAAGCAATTCAACATGGGTTCAAAATTATAACTTTCGGGATCAAATTTCTCACAATTTCTGCCCCAGTTTCTTTCTCGGGGACTTTTGGATTTTTATTTTGGTGTGACTGAACCTNACAGTATTCCCAATATTACCTATACTAATATGCAAATGGAAACTTAATTACATACTTGTCGTAATTAACTTAAATCGTAATTGAAATAGCTCTGGACCTAAACTAATTGACTTGAGACAAACACACGAAGACTGAAATCCATGCAATTGACTTAATCAGGACGAACATGATGTTAGTTCGAGACTCAAAAAAGAAAAAGAAAAGAAGATGAGAAGGGGATGAATCAATTAACCAAGAGTAAACAGGATAGAGCAAATCTCACCTAGTTGCAACGACCTGAGACAGAGCCCAGCCACATTCGAAACAGAAACCCCCCAAAAATTCGTTTAGGCTTTTGGCTTCAGGAACCCTAGATTTGAAATTCGACCGGTTTTGGAGGCCTTTGAGAGGGTTTGAGGGTAAATGTTGGATGGGGGGAGTGGTGGGAGTCCATGGTGTAAAACTAGGGGTGTTTGGTGGCCGGCCGCCACCGGAGGCGGTGAGGATCTGGGGGCGTCTCAACTAGGGTATGGGGATTTGGGGATTTCCAGTTAGATTCAAGGAGAGATATCAGTGGATTCATGATGGGGGGGGGGTCGAGATGAGCTGGTGGTATGAGTTTGGTGACGATTGGGGTGGTTTGAGTCGTCGCCACCGGCGGGCTTGACGGGGTTTATCAGGGCGGCGGCTCTAGGGTTTGTGAGGGGTGAGGTCGATAAGAGACGAAGGGGGGGTGGGGGGGGGGTGCCCGTTCGGACACTCTTATATCACGAGGACCCTACTTCGTAGCCGTTAGATCTGAAAACCTCGACGGCCAAGATCTGTTTACCTGAAACGGCGTCGTTTGGGCTTAGGGCTAGGGCGGCAGACCGGGTTGGGACGGGGCTTGGGCTGGGTCAAGGCTATAGGCGTTTGGGCCTGATGCAATTAGACAAAGATGGCCCAGTTTAATGTGAAAGCAGCCCAAATTCGTTTCTCTTGTTTTATTTCTTTTCCCTTTTTCTCTTTTCAACTTTCTTTTTAATTTCTTTAAACATAAATCTAAATTAATTCCTAAAACTAAACTA
>NW_017670303.1:1088833-1100581 GCF_001879085.1 Nicotiana attenuata
TTTTTTTTTCTTTTTCTTCTCTTTTCTCTTTTTTTTTTCTTTTCTACTTCCTTTTTTCCTTCTCTCTCTTTTCATTCTTTCCTTTTCTCTTTTCCTTTACTTATCTTTCATGCTTGTGTTTATGATCTTTGTTACTGATTCCAAGAGAGGGGTATGAAAGAAAATAAATAAGGCTCAAAGGGGTAACGAAGGATAAAGTATTTAGATAGCAGAACAAAATGCCTTCGTGATTCCAGTCTCCAAAACATGCCAGGTGCAAACCACACAATTTAAACAAACCACTGAAAACATTAGTAACATCTTTTGATTGTACCAGATTTGATAACCATATCCGCACATTCGCCTTTCTATTTGTTGAATACAAAGCACCATTGGACAACACTCTTACTTTCCTTACCATGACCGGCCCCTATCAATTTGGCAAACTTGCCTTTAGCTTCAACCTGATGCAGTATGATGCACTCCAATAGGGTTTCTCTGTGTTTTATCTGCCCCAGTTTCACATGGTTCGGGCTTCAAATGATCTCAAAGTGTTCAAATCTGTTCTTATTTCCCTCAAGTGCCCCTGTCATCTTCAAAATCGTTTCAATGTTTCATGACTAAACTAACTTTTGAGCTCAGGCTAAGAGTTACGCATGCATGTCATGTCACTAGACCCAGCACGAAAAGAACTATAAGAGGAGAAGAAAACTAAACAGAAATGACTAGAAATAACAGAAAACAGAGAATTGCATTATACTGACGGCGAAGAGTTTGGACAACAAAACAAGCACAATAAACTGGGGTACAATCCTTAGAACAAACCTAGACAACGCTACATGATATACTACGACCAAAGGAACTAGACAAAATAAAAGGATAGAAGGGTTTGAGTCACAAGACAATATCCAGATTACAACCGTGAAATAACCTGGGCAACAGAAATGACAACAAACTAAGCCACCAAAGCTCCTCTCTAGCTGACCAAGAAATGGAGCGTCTTTCCAATTACCAAGCACGGTATCTTAGCTACTGAATTCTGTATCAACAATACTAGGAGCTTCACAAGTCCTCATCACATCGTTCTTAACAAGTTGCTTTTGGGTTCCTTTTGCCAGCTCGTTCTCTAGATCAACCTCTGATAGTGCTGAAAGCCTGGTAGCCCTTGGACCTCCGAGGCTCCCAGAAGAATTCTCACATTCCTTTTCAAAATAAATCATGCGCACCATATGCGTCTCATTATGCACAGGCGATGGACTTTGGCTGGTGTCTACTGCATCTGGATTTGGCACAACGATGTCGCCTGTATCAATATACTTCTAAACTAATTTCTTCAGCTTCCAACACCTTTTTATGTCATGCCCCGGGCCATCTGAGCAATATGCGCACCTTTGGGAAAAGTCAAACGTCTTTGACAGAGGGTTTGGTATTTTTAACTGGATATGCTTCAACAGGCCCGCACTCCTTAGCCTCTGGAATAGATTGGCGTATGACCCTTCCAATGGAGTGTAGGCTTTCTTCTTCCGCAACCTCTCATCCCTACATGCTTGATTGGGCCGAAAACCGGATCTGGGGGGTTTCTGGCAGGCTCGTGGGGGTAGATAAGCGTTTTGTGGATCCGGGTACCGGAAAAGTGGTGTATGACTCTGGGAGTTATGTGGAGAGAAGTAGCATTGGGAAGGGTCACCTGGTGTACAAGGATGTCCACGGGGACGGTGTCGGGGCTGAGAGTGTTGATCAGGAAAACTCATCGGATCACCTTTTCTGCTTCCCCCTCCCCCACCCAAGCTTGCCGGGATATTTGGAATGTCTTTCGAGCAACTCATGATCTTGCCTGACTTGATTCCCTTTTCTACTATCTCCCCCATTCTTAACACCTCATCGTGAGCAACCTCGGAGGGATAATATTGGGCATTATGAGCTTTGGGCGGGTGTTCATTGTTGAGAACTGTGGATGTGATCGGAGGGCACTTTTGGGAAAAGATAGTTGGACGACGAGTGATGGAGCTACTAGGGTGGCTGGGAAAGCTATGATAAGCGGGTAAGTATAGAGAGGGTGGAGGATCGCCTGGCATTGTGTCCGGAGTTTGGGTAAGGACAGCGTCTAGGAAGCTGGGTGGTGGCGGGGGTGGTGCCTTCCCAGTCCTCCGCCCGATACATGTCTGCCACGTGTTGTCTCAACATCTTTACCTCTTCTACTAACCCGTTGTCCTGTTCAATCAGTTGCTTTCGGGCACCGGTGTCAACCCACTCAGTTATGTTGTTCTCTGCCATTGCCTTTTGCCTTTGTGTTGTAGGGAAGAGTTACTTTAAAAACCACAAACCAACCACCTGTCTGAAATGATATGACAAAATGAAACCATCACGTTAGCGTTAGGGCATTTATCATATTGGTACCCACACATTTGGGGAATGAATGCACCTAAGCAGTTAACAGTTCCTATTATGCTTTTGATCGGTCGATTGCGTCATCCCGGCCTTTCTTTTATTTCCCTATGCAGCTTTTCTCTCTCTTTTTCCTTCTTTTCACTCTTGCCTTCGTTTTTCTTGTTCCTATTCTCTCCTTTCCCCAAATTTCTTTCATTCTCTCGCTTTTCTTTCATTGTTTTTCCGCTCTTTTCTTTCCCTTTCTCTCTTGCTCTCTTTTCATTTTCTCTCTTCTTCTTCTTCTTCTCTTTTTTTTCTTTTTCTTTTGGTTACGGTCGAATCCTATGGAGATTGCCTACGTATCATGACCCCGCATGAATCAGACCGAGCGTAGTTCTGGAGGATAAAAATAAATAACGAAACATTTTGGGATTTTCAAATTTTCATAAAAATAAAATGTGCATCCTACGGAATTTTTACCATAAAAACCAACAGGCTCAAAAACGAAACTAACAGGAGGAAAATATAGACTCATTTTGACTTAAAAGGTTGTCACTATTTTTTCAAAATTTTCATAAAAATATCCGGACTTTGCTAATACGGCCTTTCAGCACCTCGAGAAAGAAGATTTAAGGCTGTGTTCGCTAACCGGCCAAAAATTTAAAAATGACCAAAGGTGGCTGTTCTTGCAAAAATAGCCTTCCGGCGCCCTTTAGGGACATTCGGCTTATTTTAAACAACAATGGCGTCATCCGCCTTATTTTGACAAAAATTAAAGTTTTGGTATTTTTGGCTATTTTGCAAAAGGGAGGTTGGACCCGATGAGGGTTGCCTACGTATCTTACGCCCGGTGAGAATCAAACCACCGTAGTTCGGTCAAAATTGTCAAAACAACAATCTCTTTTCTGTTTTCAAATACTTTCCTTTTTTTTTTTCATTTTTTCAAAAATCCGGCAGCATTTCGGTACTATTTGGGCATTGGTTTTTCAAAACAAGTGGTTACCCTCACTTAGTCCTAACACTGCTATTTTTCTCAATTTTCTCTCATTTTCTACAAACCGGTCAACATGCAAATCCAAAGCAAATGAATGCACAAGTAGCATATAAGATGCATCAGGATGGTCTTTTCATTTCAGGTCACCTGTCCTAGACGGACCCAACCCCCGTGTTGAGTCCCCTAAGTCAAATGCACATGATGCAAACAAACGCTCCTACTAGGGATCCGGCATGAGGTTTTGTTCTTCTAGGTTTAAACCCTAGGTTTATTGGTCTATACCTGGCTTACCCGAGCGGATAACTCGAGCCGAGGGGGAGGCAGCGTACCGGGGATACAGAAGCTCCACCGGCTTAGCAACTTATCCAAACCTCGTTCTAAATGGGGAAAAGACTCTAAACAGAAGAGAAGCTACACGAAGTGCACCCTTCTCCATGATGTAGAAGACTCAGAGAGAGGAAGGGATTCGTAACAGTTTATATACAATTCAACAAATATCAAAGCGGTAAAACATTTAGCACATTAAGCCCAAACATGTAACAAAATCAGATAAAGTCAAATATAACAATTTAACTGAGCTCGAATTCTGAACCCTGAACCAAAGGTTCTGGGTTCTTGATCCCCAACAGAGTCGCCAGAGCTGTCACACCTCCTTTTTTACTACACCGCCGGAAGGGATATAATAAAGGGAGTTTTTCCAATTAAAGGACAATCGAAACGGGATTCGTCTATTAAGAGATTCAGAGTCGCCACTTGGGAGATTTATGGTGTTCCAAGTCACCGGTTTGAATCCCGAATCGAGAAAAGGTTTGACTCTGTTTAACAGTCGCGAACCAGAAATCCGAGTAAGGAATTCTGTTAACCCGGGAGAAGGTGTTAGGCATTCCCGGGTTCAGTGGTTCTAGTATGGTCGCTCAACTGTTATATCTGGCTTAATTATCTGATTTTAATACAGTTTGAACCTATGTGCAATTTTAAATCGTTTACCGCTTTTAACTAATTTTAAGGAAATTGAACGTCGTTTAAAACATGTTTTCGGATCACGTCACATGAAATGCACCCGGATCCTCAACACATTTTATTCAACGTTTTGGGATTTGGATTTGGGTCACATGAAATGCACACCCGAATTTAGGAAGGTAAAATTATTAAAGAACGCGCCTAAAGCGACTAACGTGTTATTAACTTTGCGGAAGGCCATAAAAATTCGCTAAATGGCACTTCCCGAATTCTAAATATTTTTAATGAAGTAACTAAAGGGGCCACGCAGTTTGTGATTTTATTTGGCTCGGCGTACCTCAATTTTGTTTTTAAAAGGACATCCTAAAGGCGAACTAATATTATCTATAAGAATTGTCTCTAAAAAAAACTTAATTTGTTAATGTTATGAATTAACTAATATCATGATGTTCAAGGAGATTCGGGCCCCAAGTTCAAGTCCGAACTCGAACAAGGCGATCTCCATTACTGAAGAAACCCTTAGCTCGAGTCCGCTACTTAACTTGAAAGGCCCAAAACCTACTATTTGGTTATTGCTGGATCAATTATTAGTTCAAACCTGGGCCCAAAATGGATCCGGTCCACATGGGAGGCATGTGTGATAAAGGCTCCCAAAAGCTGAAGACAGACATGCCTTAGCATGCCGAGCCAGAATCAAAATTGGGCTTGAGGCAGGCCCAAATCAAGCAAAGCCTTCCCAGGTCATGAGAGGGGGAGATCTGAGGATCGAAACTAGGCAACCACTGGAGGAAAGTTTTCAAACTAAAATGCATGAACATCTGAACTAAAAAAATCTGCAGATTTCCAAACTCGAATTGAAACATCCATTCTAACATTTCAAACTTTTAAACCTAAACTAACATGTAAATATGAAGGAACCCCTGAAGACGTGAAAGAAATCAGTATTGCCATAAATTAAACTCTAGACTAGTTCCACGCCTAACAGAACAACAGATAGCATGATTATTATACCTTGATCAAACTACCAGATAACTACCAGGTTCACACATACTGATTCAATGATAGAACCTGGTAATTCCTTCAGCTAATATGAATTACAAGCTAAGATACATCACTGAAATTACCAGAGACACAGTTCTTCAGTGACCTTAAGTACTTCACCACTTTGGGAAATCAAGGAGGGGGGAAAATGAACTAAGAGCTAACATATGAATCTCTTCAAGTTCTAGTTACAAACCAGCTATAAACTTAATTTAAACAAAGGACTACAGTAAGTAACACAAGCAGATCATACAACAAACTAAAAAAAAACTCTCATGCTTCAACATCTTCATATCAGTTCAATTTTCTTTTTAGTTTTCATTTCTCAACCAACATGGTTACAAGGAGTGTACCTGGAAATTAAAAGGAGAAAGAAGAGTGAGGAAACAGGAGCAGCAACAGAACAGTAACCTCAGCAAATCAGCTTAGACCAGAATTTTTTTTGAAACAGTACGCAACAGAGCCAATAAAGAGGAGACAACACCAATCTAAAGCCCAGAAATGCTGTGTAATTNTAAAGGAGAAAAATAGATAAGTATTTAATGAAAACAGGGTTTTTCAACAATTAGCACGTGTACGCACTCATCACCTCACGTACACGACATTCATATAACAACAGTACCAAAATTCTAAGAGGAGTTACCCCCACACAAGGTTAGGCAAGCCACTTACCTCGAACCAGCTCAAAAAATCCGAAATTCGTAATTAACTCAAAATCGTAATTGAAATAGCTCTGGACCTAAACTAATTGACTTGAGACAAACACACGAAGACTGAAATCCATGCAATTGACTTAATCAGGACGAACATAATGCTAGTTCGAGACTCATAAAAGAAAAAGAAAAGAAGATGAGAAGGGGGGTGAATCAATTAACCAAGAGTAAACAGGATAGAGCAAATCTCACCTAATTGCAAACGACCTGAGACAGAGCCCAGCCACATTAGAAACAGAAATCCCCCAAAACTCCGCTCAGGCTTTGGCTTCAGGAACCCTAGATTTGAATTTCGACCAGTCTTGGAGGCCTTTGAGAGGGTTTGATGTTGAATGTTGGATGGGGGGGACAAGGTGACCACAGGGTGTGATTTTGGGATGACTTGGTGGTGGCGCCGCCACCGGAGAATTTGTGGCGGCGCTAGGGTTCATAGTTTTAAATTTTAAATTCGAGGATCTTCAGGCTTGTTTGATGGAAGATAGTGATGGATTCATGATGGAGGGGTCGAGATGAGTTGGTGGTATGAATTTGGTAGCGATTGGGGTGGTTTGTGTCATCACCGCCGGCGGGCTTGACGGAGTGTATCAGGGCGGCGGCTCTAGGGTTTGTGAGGGGTGAGGTCGATGAGAGACGAAGGGGGTAGGGGGTGCCCTTCAGACACTCTTATATCACGAGGACCCTACTTCGTAGCCGTTAGATCTGAAAACCTCGACGGCCAAGATCTGTTTACCTGAAACGGCGTCGTTTGGGCTTAGGGCTAGGGCGGCAGACCGGGTTGGGACGGGGCTTGGGCTGGGTCAAGGCTATAGGCGTTTGGGCCTGATGCAATTAGACAAAGATGGCCCAGTTTAATGTGAAAGCAGCCCAAATTCGTTTCTCTTGTTTTATTTCTTTTCCCTTTTTCTCTTTTCAACTTTCTTTTTAATTTCTTTAAACATAAATCTAAATTAATTCCTAAAACTAAAACAGAAAAACTAGTTAAACTCAAAAATGACAATTAGCACAATTAATTAAGACAAATTAACACAAAAACTACTCAAAAATCAAAACTAAAATTAAAAGTGCAAACTACACTATATTTGTGATTTTTCTATTTTATAAAACAATTGATTACTAAGTAACTCTTAAAATGCAAACCTAACTACTAAATGCACATGCAACATATATATTTTTTGTATTTTTCCACTAATTAAAATGCACACAAAAATGCGAACAATTAACAAATATGCCACGAAAATCCACGAAGTTGCAAATAATAGAAAGAAATTATTTTGTTTTGAAACTGTAGGAGTAATTCATATAGGGCAAAAATCACGTGCTCACAGCTGCCCCTCTTTGCTCGGACACACGAAGAGTTTNGAGGATCTTCAGGCTTGTTTGATGGAAGATAGAGATGGATTCATGATGGGGGGGGGGGTCGAGATGAGTTGGTGGTATGAATTTGGTAGCGATTGGGGTGGCTTGTGTCATCGCCGCCGGAGGGCTTGACGGAGTGTATCAGAGCGGCGACTCTAGGGTTTGTAAGGGGTGAGGGCGATGAGAGACGAAAGGGGTCGGGGGGGGGTGTTGATAACCAATTTTTCCCTAGTAATTTTATACTCAAAATACTTCCAAAATAGCATATATGTGCATATATAAGCACACCCAAGAGTTCCGGCATTTTTAATGATTTTTGAACCAATTCATTGCCTATTTTAATACAACAAAGTCCAATAATTATTCCCAAAATTATCATTTTGGCGAATAATTCATTTTTATTCTCACATTTGCACCAAAATATAATTAAGGTAATTTTTGCATATTTTTACAAATTTATCTGGTATTTCTAAAGCTAAATTGCATATAATTACAATCATAGCCTATTTTTACGATTAATAGTATTTTATAGTTACAAAATTAGTTCCAGCATTTTTAAGTTAATATTTATGTAATATTTGTTTACTCAGTATTTTTTAAATTTATTTTTAAAAACCATCATTGCTATTTTTATAAAATAAAAGGGGGGAAAAGTGGCTATTTAAAATCTGGCCTCAATTTCATTTCAATTACAGCCCAATTTGCACCCCAATTCAACCTAATCCCAACCCCAAATCAATTTAAACCCGATTACTTGATCCAATCGCCCAAACCCGCCCGTTTTCTTTTTAAAATTTGAGCCATTGATCATTTTGATCAACGACCCAGATCTCTTCTTTCCTTTTTAATTCCAAACTACCCCTAAACCCTACCGCATTCTTTCAGAAGCGCCGCCTCTAACTCCTCTCTTCTCTCAAACGCTCTCGAGCTCTCTCGAAACCCTAATCGCTCTCTGCCACCTCCAACCCCAAATCCACCAGAATCTATGGCTATTCTAACCATGGACGACCTATTCTCACCCCCTACTGCTCTCACGTGCTTGATACCTGAAGGTTCGAGGCCAGACCTTGAAGGTCCTCGCTCAGACCTTCATCGATTCGATGATCTCGGCCATCTCCGGCTTTGCTCCGGTGGCTCTTGGTCTTTTGAGCCTGATTGTGATATTCTCTAGCTTAGATCGTGACTTTTCCAGGTTTTCTCGCTTCTAGAGTTCTTCTGAAACCCTAGCCTTTCGAGGTTCTCCTGATTCCTCTAGATCTGTTCTAGATCTATGTTTATTTTAAGGTTTTCAAACGATTTCTCAAAGTTTCTTTCAAAAGTTTGCTTTCAAACCTTTCATCTTCTCCGATTTAGGGTTTCTCTGATTTTACATGCTCTACTGTGATTCTTCTGTGTTTTCTTCTATCTTGCTCATATGACTTCCCCTACTGTATTTTGCACGATTTTTCTTTTATTATGTTTTCATGAAGTTTTCTGGGAAATACATGTTTAAGGTCTCAGTCCCTTTGAGTTTTCTGAACTTATTTCGTTAGTATTCTTTTACCTGACTTGCTTGTTTCGTCTCTAGACTCGATTAATGGAAAAAACCCTAGAATTTGGGGGTTTCTTTCGAGTTTGAGGCCACTTGTTACGTGCTTTGTGTGCTTCTCATCTCTAAACTTGCTTGGTTTCAAAACCCTAATCTCTGAGTTCCTGAAGTTGTTTCATCTTTGTTTCAACTTTGTTTCTCCATGTGGTTCTGACTTTTTGCTAAAATCTATGAGACCCTGTTTACTTGACTCTTTATCATGCTTCTGATTAGCCTATACGACTATCATGTTTCGCTAGCATTATTGTTTCTTATTGTCATGATTTAACCTCACACGCCCGATGTTGTGCATTCTTTATATACACTGGTTGTCCCTCTTGAATTTTGGGACTGATTTCAGACTTCCTTGTGTAAGAATGATTGATTCTTTCCTTGTTTTATTTGAAAACTCTCTTTAACCTTTCGATTCCCTTATTTCTGACTTGGTTCATTAGTGATTTTGAATCCCTGATTCCCTGATTTACTATGTACTAATTGATTTACTTTGTTTTTGCCTTATTTACTTAACTGTGTGTTTCAAATTTTCTTTCCTTAATTAAAACCCCTATGTATTTACCCCTTATTTGTATGCTACGCACAATATGTTTACTTGATCTCCTTCCTTAAATAATTTCTGCCCTTTACCGTTCAAATTTGAACTCCTCAATCAAAGGATTTTCTGCTATTGATTGATTCTAATTGATACATGATTATTTTCTTACCTTTGTTCCCTGCCTGATTTCAAACTATAAATACCTGCTCCTTTCTTAACAAAGACACGACCAACACTCGAGTCTTTTTTTTTATGAACTCAGACTCACACTCATAAGTATACTCTTGCTATTTGTATTGTGGCCTCTTACAAGATTTCTGCTCTCTTTGCTTTCTGAAATTGGTATGTCCTAGTTTTATTTCTAGCCCCAACCCCAATGTGTTTACTTACCAGTTCTTATGTCCATGTTCACTTTAATGTCTGAAGTATTTAATCTTTGTGTAATGTGTTCTGCCCATTTCTTGCAATGAATCCCATTCCTATATCCCCTTATGTGTTTTGAGCTATGGTTCAAAAACATGGCAATATAGCTGAAATTATTGTCCATGGACATGAACTGGACCCTTTGGGTCCTAAGCTCTTTCAATTTCCCATCCCCATTCCCTTATTATGTGTGTTGAGTTAAAGCTTTGGCTGGACAGTATTCTAATTACTGCCCAGGCCATGGCTTGACCTTCAATAGGTCCTTACTCTCTAATATTTGGCCAACAGGTTTGGTCAGGGGTGTGCCAGCCTACCTCATGGTTGGGTATGACCACCAGCCTGCTTTGGCACTCCCTACCCCCCTATTACACTGGCACTCATTCTTAGAACTTAAGTTCTGCCCCTCTCTTGTGAGCCTTGCCTTGGGACCCCTGAGCTCCCTCTGAACTTGGACACTTGAGGGTTGGCTCTTCCACACTGCACTATAACTCATTCTGATTAATATCTTGGGTGTAAGCACTGCCTGGGGTTCCTGAAATCCCTTGGATATCTGAAACACCCTAGATAAGAGAAGACCTTGGAAATCTGGATCTCGGAAGTGGCTCAATCTCATATTATTAGACACTAAGTCTGAATTAGGCCGCTCGGATGTAGCTGATAGCTTCTGATGTACTTTTAATTGCAGTCTTGTTCTACTGGTCTGTAATGATTTGTATAAACTCATGGGGATTCAATAAGAGAAAAGGGAGGGGGTTTATTTTTTATGCACTAAGGGTAGAAAATATGCCTATAGGGATTTATTTTTTATTTGTGCAACTTCACACGTAGAAAATATGTCTATAGGATTTATCATTTGATTTCTGCAACTAAGCATATAGACATCCTGCCTATAGGGTTTGCTTCTGAATTTCTGCACTTTCATATATAGAAATCATGTTCACGAGTTTATGCATCTGCATATAGAAATCATGCCTATAAGATTTTTGCACTTTCATATATAGAAATCATGCTCGTAGGAATTCTGCACTGTCATATGTAGAAACCATGCCTATAAGAATTCTGTATATCATACAGATATCTTGCTCATAAGAATTCTGCCTGAAGAGACCATGTCTTTCCTGCATTTTTGCATCTATCATTAGGCAAACAGTTATAGGTCAAATAATAATCAATTGCATCCTAGATATCATGCTCGAAGGATTTGTGAACTCTTGCTAACGTCTGTAAAAGGTGCCTAAAATCAGTAAAGGGCTAGAAAGCATGCCTATAGAAATACCAATTCTGAAATGTCACGCTCGTTTAAGCAATATCAACTGCAAAACCTGTATTATTCTGTTAAAACTGGCAACCTTTTCTGCAATCAGTTTGCCTCTTTCCTGAAACCAGTAGATACCATGCCTATAGGTCTGTTTAACACATAGACAAAAGGTTTAACTAATCAACTGGATCAGTCTTAGACAACTGCATTCGAGTAAGCCTAATGTAGACTTCCTGTCCAAAAATATGTGTTGAACCAGTCCGCTTATCGCTTTAATTTAATTTAAGACTAAACCAGTACGTGCAAGACATGCTAAACTCTATGGCTTTGTCTGATCTTAGGAGGCTTATGTGAGCCCTACTTGATTATTTGCTTTCCCCTTTACTTGCATTATGTGTTTTGATTGACGCCTCAGTATTTTGTCCTTTGAAAACTCTTCAAAAGGCCCCAAACCCCTTCTCCCATTAGGCTAAGTTAGTCCAAATGCCTCTGGGACTGATAGGATTGGGACGGGTACTAGCATGCAATAAGTAACGA
>NW_017670303.1:1101186-1107600 GCF_001879085.1 Nicotiana attenuata
TCCTAATGCACTATAATCATTAGGTGGCGACTCTTCAATTCCAAAACCCAATTCCCAAACGGGAATAGAGTTGTCTTTTCCAAAAATGTCGTAAGCCCGATTTCCTGGGAAAAAGGGGGCGTCGACAGCATGGCGACTCTGCTGGGGATATCTTTAGGCTTTTACCATTTCATGTTATATGTGACGTTATTGTTTTCTTTTATTGCTTTTGTTTAATGCCTTTATTCGAAACTGACTTGTTTCTTTTGTTTCTTTTTCTTTAATTACTTTCATTTACCGCTTTCCATCAATACCGTTGTAATTTTTGAGCAATTATTGTAAACATTTATTATATGAACGTAAAAATACATGTCAATTTGTTTCATTCTTGTAATCTGCATCTTCAACATCATATTCCACTCGTGCCAAACAAATACCATAGCAACGCTTATAATGAGTGGTTGCGCTCTTCCAATACCATCACCCCTTAAATTTGGAAAAGGCGTATTTGCGGTAAAACCAGTCGATCAACGGTGCAGTCGACGGTTCCGTGCCTTTCCCTCTTGAGTTGTCCGCTCAAGGGTACCTGTCTAATACCCCAATAGAAACCTTACTCCATTTAAACTGTACATGCATCATGGTCAAACCTAGCCGAGTCAGTTATGTTGTCCACATAATGACTCATTAGGATAGCCTTGTCCAAAGTCCACCGGGTTTCCTTGAAACCCAAACGGACACCTCCATGTTTTATGAATTTATTTGGAGAACTAAATGCTTGCTATGCTAATTATTGGTCTAAATAGTCGAGTCTGGTGGGGTGAGGGCCTAACACTTTGTTTTGCAGAAAATGAGGCACGAAGTCCCCAGATTTGGCATGGTAACCAACATTCATCCAAGCCTGCTGAATTGGTGGAAAGACCTCCACTCCAGTAATCAGACGCTCGTCCGCAAGTACTTAGGGAATTTGACTTCTCTTCTAGAAATTCAGCCTGACAACAGAATCATAGAGGCTGCGACATTTTTCTGGGATAGTGACAAGTCCGTGTTCCGCTTTGGGGACCTTGAAATGACTCCTTTGCTCGAAGAAATAGGAGGTTTAGCTGGCATTCCTTGGGAGACTCAGGGTTTGCTTATGCCAGAGAACCGCAAAGGTAGGGGTTTCTTTAAGATGATGAGACTGAAGAAGAACCCAGATTTAACCTGTTTGAAAGACTCTTACATCCCATTCGACTATCTGTACGAGAGGTACGGCCATAGCAAGTCCTACCGCACCTATTCAGATGAGTTCGCTATCACCTCATTGGGGCATGTCCACAGAAGGGTCTTCATTTTTATGTTTTGCTTTTTGGGAATGATGGTGTTCCCTATGAAGAAGGCTAGGATCCACACCAGACTGGCCATAGTAACCAAGACTTTGATGGAAGGAGTTGGCGGGCAGACTTTCAGCATAGTGCCCATGATCATTACCGAGATATACCGCGCCTTGGACAACTGTCAGCAAAAGGGCAGTCATTTTGAGGGTTGCAACTTATTACTTCAGCTCTGGCTCATGGAACACCTCCAGAAAGGGGAATACCGACAGGAGATCCTACGCAGAGACTGGGATGATCACATCGCCTTCCACCAGCCAAGGCGTATGAATTATATGCCTAAAATGTTCGCTCAGCCAGAGGACGCCAAAGGATGGGTAGAATTATTTGAAAATCTGAAAGAAGACCAGGTACAATGGATGGTCGAGTGGTTCCCCACGGATGAATTCATTGTTCGATCCCGAGACGCACCGTTTCTCATAGTAATTGGTTTGAGAGGAACTTATCCTTACGTTCCTCTCCGAGCCATGAGGCAGGCCGGAAGAAAGCAAATCATACCAAGGGTCGACAAAATGAGTCACTTCAGGGCTGATTTCCAGGACGATGATAGCCCTCACAGGTGCCAAGCTTAGCCCTTGTGGCACTGCAAACTCGTTTTGGGGAGAGAATCTATTAAGCCAGATAGGTATCACGCCGGTTGTGTGCCGCACTATTCGGGTTGGTTGGAATACAATGGCATGGGTCAGCCCGGGTTCGTTCAAGGTCACAGAATTATCGACGAACACGCTGAAGCACAGGTTAAGTACTATCAACTGCGCAAGAGAATTTGAGAGTGTGAAAGTGAGCACCGGGAAATACAAGAAGCCCATCAGAAGTTGATCGAGGAGTGGAAAGATATGGCTGTCAGCGCCAACAAGCGACTAGGGTATTCGGAGCGGGGTCTAGTGGAGCTGGAAGGGAAATTCATCAAGAGGATTGAAGACTGCCGAAACGTTGAAGGAAATGCAGGCGGACATTTGGCCCAAGCTTACTTGCTGCTAGGACTACGCGAGCTGGTGAAGCTGTTCGAGGGAGACGAAGATGCCAAATTTGGGGAAGGTCCCTCTGGGACCAAGTAGTTAGGAGTCCTTTTATTCTTTATTTTAATGTAATAAGGCCAATGGCCAATAGTAACATTTTACTTTCTATTATTTAGAGTCGTTTCGGATTCGTCTTATTTTTATCAATAAAATGAGGCATTTAGCATTATAAGTTCTCCAAAACTATTTGACGCTAGGCCTACCTCGGGCACAACGAGGCACCAAAGTTAGGATGCGATTTATATTCTTGCACAATGTGTTTAAATACTGCAATATTTTTCCTCATAACCTGCACTAACTTGTTACCTTTTGTTTTTCTTTTATTTTCTATTCCCCTCCCCAAAGGTTAGTTCGTGCATTCTGGCATCATCATCATACTCCACAAGATCCAAGGGCCTTCCACCTCCTCCTCCTCCGAGTCCTATCCGGAACAAGAACAAAGGTAGAATGGGAGATCCGAGCGCTAGAAAGGAAATTGAGGTTCCTCAGGGTACCCTGGTTGCTAAGGAAACTGCTACCCAACTTGAGCAAAAATTATTAAAGTTCCAAGAAGAACTGGAGCAGGTTCAGAACTTGGCGAACCTGTCATTTTCTCTCATCGCTCCTGATGTCAACACCCAGAATCCCGCACCTCCACAAAACGCCCCACAACCGCATATACAACCCACTCATACCCAACACTGAAACGCATGCCACACTCCGAACAACACTCCACTACTCATTCCCGAGCCACTGAACACCACAAATGACCATCTCCACAACACTCCTATTTACGTGGATACTGTACCCCATTATACTCAACCAATCTCAAGTGCACCTGAGTCTAATGACAAAGACTCCCTTATCAGGAACTTAGCAGCAGAACTCAAGAAATTAACCAGCCGAGTTTAGGGCGTGGAAGGTAACAAAGGTATCGAGGGGTTAAATTATGAAGACCTCTGCATTCAGCCAGATGTTGAACTTTCGGAGGGGTACAAACCTCCCAAGTTTGAAATGTTCGATGGAACAGGAGATCCCAGGGTCCACCTGAGGACATATTGCGATAAGCTAGTCGGAGTCGGAAAGGATGAGAAGATCCGTATGAAGCTCTTCATGAGAAGTCTGAAGGGGGATGCTTTATCCTGGTACATCAGCCAGGACCCCAAGAAATGGACAAGCTGGGTAGGCATGGCCTCGGATTTCATGGATAGATTCCGATTCAATACAGAGAATGCACCGGATGTATTCTACATCCAGAATTTGAAGAAGAAATCTACCGAAACATTCCGCGAGTATGCTACTCGTTGGAGGTCAGAAGCTGCAAAGGTCAGGCCGGCCCTAGAAGAAGAACAGATGAACAGGTTCTTTGTCCGGGCTCAAGATCCCCAATATTACGAGAGGTTGATGCTAATCGAGGGTCAGAAGTTCTCCGATATCATCAAACTAGGAGAAAGAATCG
This sequence comes from Nicotiana attenuata, assembly GCF_001879085.1. Taxonomy (NCBI): domain Eukaryota; kingdom Viridiplantae; phylum Streptophyta; class Magnoliopsida; order Solanales; family Solanaceae; genus Nicotiana; species Nicotiana attenuata. The sequence goes on from NW_017670303.1 coordinate 1,104,993, forward strand.
AAGAAGGCATTAAGAATGGTATGGTTACTAATCTTGAAGCATTACAAGTCACCAATAAGGCTTTACAGTCCGGTGGCACGTCCAAGAAGAAAGATGTGAGTGCCGTAATGGTCGCACAGGGAGCCAAATCACCACTAAAATACCACACCTACCCATCACCTCCACTTACATATCAGCCTATCCCGAATTACCAAGCACCCGCACCCTCCTATCCAAATCCACCTCCCGTCTACCAATCATCTCCACCTCTCACATATCAACTGATCACGCCCAACTATGCCCTCTAAAAAGGACTCTGCGGACGTTGCAAATATAACCCGAGTATTACGCCCAGGGTCGAATCCACAGAGAGTTAACCTATCAATCACTATCTTTAGACCCACTAAACTCTTCAGAACTAGTTTCCCAGATGTTTGAATTACAGTTGAAGGTCGCTTTACTAACTACAATTGCAAGTAAATTAAACAGCTGTAAATTAAAATGCTAAGGTTGTAAACAATGATGAGAAGAAGCTAAGGCAATGATTTCCCCTATTGAAGGAATCCCTTCTGTTTATGCTCATACAAATTTACCAACACATCTCTATCAATCATGAACGCTCATCTTACCGTAAATCTCTCCCGAGTAATCACAGTAATATACTAATTGCACTCTCCAGAGATACACTAGCTTATTTAGCACAATTCATTTTAGATTACACCCAAGGCTTCGTTATCCCTAATCCCGCCTTTAAACCCGCGATTATAGATTCCTCTTATACGTGGTGGTGTTCAAAAATAACCTAAATATGCACTCTTTTCCAAGTTATGCACACTAAATAGGCACAGCTAATTGAGGATCCTGTCAATTAACTACAACAAGCACAAAGTTGAACAAATAGAGATTGAAACTAGCAATTTGTATTCACATAAACAAGATGTTCATCCCCCAGTAGGTTCCATCAAAGCCTTAGACAAAGGATTTAGCTACTCATGGCTATGGGAAAACAAACTAAGATAGAATTCATCATAACTAGCAATAACAATCAAAGAAAAGAAGAACTATGTTTTTGGGTATTCTCTCACAATAGTTTTTATTGCCAAGATACTCTAAAATTCAATACATGCCTCTCTTGGGCGAAGTCTCGTATTTAAACTAGGGTTTAGGTCTAAAAGTCCCGTGTTTTACACTTTAGTCCCTGAAGTTTTCTGCTTCCGCCGCGGTTCTGCCGCGGTCGCGGTCAAACCGCGGCCAAATGATTTCTCTGAATCTCATTTTATCCGCAGCTCTCTTCCACAGCGGTTCTACCGCGGTCGCGGTGGAACCGCGGTCAACACAGTTCTCTGAATCTTCAGGCCTGTTTTGCGTGGTTTACTTGGGGAATTTCACAGTTGGCCTCTTTTTCTTCATTTTTGACTCCAAAAGTACTCCCTAGCCTTCCCTGGTCATATATCACCTGCAAATCATGAAAAGCACTAATAAGAGCATTTTGTTATCACTTTTATCATCAAAAATATACAAGAAGGTGGTTATTTAAGGCGTGATTATAGTTAAATTCACCTATTATCAACACCCCACACTTAAACCTTTGCTCGTCCTCGAGCAAGTTAAACCACACTTCTAGGCCTAACCGTTTGATACATTACCCCAATTTATGACACACTCGCCATTACGAAGGACCAACCTAAGCAATGCAACAATCATACCTCAGATGCAGACTCTCATGCCACACACTCGTGCTCACTCTAGTTACTCTAACAGAAGTGAAGATTTACTTTTTCTTCCTGAGTCACATGCCCTCACATCACAAGTCTAAGAGAAGTTCCCCACGCATAAAATTCAAACAATAAGGAACCAAGGATAGAAAGAATTCACTCACTCTCAGCAAAGGGCATTCACATGCCACACAGACACACCATAAGCTTGCCCCTAGTGTAATACTCTACTAATCGAGCTGTTCAGTCAAAGATATAGAGGTCTTCATTTGGTTGTAATGTAGGCTAAGGGACGGGTAGGATATATTTGGATATAGTGACTAACCTCCCTAAGCACTTTTAATACACACTTCCTTTTATTTCAATTTCCATGCTTAACCCAATCGTTCTTCCACATTTTTGTTTCACGTGTGACCCCCACTTTTCTTTAGGTGCAACTGGCTTCTTTTTTTTATTTTTTTTATTTTTTTATTTTGTTTTCTTTGTCTCATTTTTTTTTCTTTTACAATGCCTGTGCACCAATCAAACAATTCATTCTTGATTCCCCCTTTTTTTTCGCTAACTCCCTACTACCCCACACTTTGACTTTTGTATGTTCTTTAGTGATTCAAGCGCTTCTAGGAGGTATAGGTTCAAACAATCAAGCTATTCAAACACAGAGATTTAGGTCATTATAGGGTTATCAAAGAACAAGCTTCAGGCTCAAAGGGGTTAACTATGGCGATATATACAGGTGGATTCACAATTATATAGGGTTGCACAAAGAAATGCCTCAATCATCTCTAAAACCAAACAACTTCTATTTCGCTTTGCAAACACACAGGGCAAGTTCTAGGTATCGCATGCAGGCACAGAATGCAAATAATATCTCCCACACACTTAACATGCAACTCATTCCGAATCAGTTCATCAAC
>NW_017670304.1:0-196133 GCF_001879085.1 Nicotiana attenuata
ATTTGCATCACTATATCCCTCGATCACGGAAGGATATTGTTATAATGCAAAGCATAATTTTGGGTATGTTTCAGATACCCCAAAACTCGTTTCATTGCCATCCAATGTATTTGATTGGGATTACTTGTAAACCGACTCAGTTTGCTAATAGCACATGATCTGGTCGCGTACAATTCATGATATACATCAAACTTCCCAATACTCTTGCATAGTCCAGTTGTGAGTCACTTTCACCTTCATTCTTTTGAAGTGCATAACTCACGTCAATTGGAGTCTTGGCAATTTTGAAATCCAAATACTTGAACTTGTCAAGTACCTTTTCAATGTAGTGAGACTGTGATAATGCTAGACCTTGTGGAGTCTTGTGAATTCTGATTCCTAAGATCACATCAGCAACTCCTAAGTCTTTCATGTCGAATTTGCTAGCCAACATGCGCTTTGTAGCATTTATATCTGCCATACTTTTGCTTATTATCAACATATAAACAAACAATGACTTCATGACCTGGAGTGTTTTTAATGTAAACACATTTGTCACACTCGTTGATTTTAAATCTATTTGCCGACATTGTTTGGTCAAATTTTGCATGCCATTGTTTGGGTGCTTGTTTAAGTCCATAAAGTGACTTAACAAGTTTGCACACTTTCTTTTCTTTACCAGGAACCACAAAACCTTCAGGTTGTTCCATATAAATCTCTTCCTCCAATTCTCCATTTAGGAAAGCTATTTTAACATCCATTTGATAGATTTCAAGACCATACACGGCCGCTAGTGCCACTAACACCCTAATAGATGTTATCCTTGTTACTGGCGAGTAAGTGTCAAAGTAGTCAAGGCCTTCCTTTTGTCTATAACCTTTGACAACAAGTCTTGCCTTATATTTGTCAATAGTGCCATCAGCTTTAGTTTTCGTTTAAAGATCCATTTCGAACCTAAAGGCTTATTTCCTGGAGGAAGATCAACCAATTCCCATGTATGGTTATCCAAAATTGATTGAATCTCTCTATTGACTGCCTCTTTCCAAAATGCTGAATCAGAAGACGACATAGCTGCTTTTAAAGTTTGAGGCTCATTTTCAAGTAAGAATGTCACAAAATCTGGTTCAAAGGAAGTAGATGTTCTTTGACGTTTGCTACGCCTTGGATCTTCTATACTTGGAGTATTTTCCTTTGGTTCTTCCCGAGGTTGTTTAGGTCTTTCACTTACGACTCGCATTCAGTTTTATACGGATAGATGCTTTCAAAGAATTCAGCATTATCTGATTCCATTACCGTATTAACATGAAGCTCGGGATTATCAGATTTATGAACCAAAAACCGACATGCTTTACTGTTTGTAGCATATCCAATGAACACGCAATCTACTGTTTTTGGTTCGATTTTAACCCTTTTAGGTAAAGGAACTTGTACCTTTGCTAGACACCCCCACACTTTGAAATATTTCAAGTTGGGTTTTCTTCCTTTCCCTTTTCATATGGAATAGATTGCGTTTTGTTGTGGGGTACTCTGTTGAGTATTCGGTTAGCTGTAAGGAGAGCTTCCCCCCACAAACTCTGCGGTAATACGGAACTTATTAATAAAAAATTCATCATTCTTTTAATGTCCGATTTTTCCTTTCCGCAATTCCGTTGGATTGAGGTGTGTAAGGTGCAGTAGTTTGATGGATAATTTCATATTCCGAACATATTTCTGCAAATGGAGATTCATATTCTCCACCTCTATCACTTCTAATCATTTTGATCTTTTTATTCAATTGATTCTCTACTTCATTCTTGTATTGCTTAAATGCTTCAATTGCTTCATCCTTACTATTAAGCAAATAAATATAACAATATCTAGTGCAATCGTCAATAAAAGTAAATACTTTTTTCCACCTCGAGATGGTGTCAACTCCATATCGCAAATGTCAGTATGAATTAAGTCTAAAGGATCTGAATTCCTTTCAACAGACTTATAAGGATGTTTTACAAACTTAGATTCAACACATATTTGACATTTCGATTTATTACACTCGAACTTAGGCAATACTTCTAAATTAATTAACTTCCGCAAGGTTTTATAATTGACATGTCCTAAACGAATATGCCATAAATCATTTGACTCCAATAAATAAGAAGAAGCTGAAATTTTATTCATACTGTCAACAACCATTACATTGAGTTTAAAAAGGCCCTCCGTGAGGTAGCCTTTTCCAACATACATTTCGTTCTTGCTTACAACAACTTTATCAGAAACAAATACACATTTGAATCCATTCTTTACAAGTAAAGAAGTAGAAACTAAATTCTTCCTAATAGTAGGAACATGAAGAACGTTGTTGAGCGTTAACACCTTGCCGGAAGTCATCTTCAGGAATATCTTCCCATAACCTTCAATCTTGGCTGTTGCATTATTTCCCATGGAAATTTCTTCTTCGGGACCAGCAGTAGAGTAAGTCGCAAATGCTTCTTTGACAACACAAACATGTCGAGTGGCTCCAGAGTCAATCCACCACTCCTTCGGATTTCCAACTAGGTTGCATTCCGAAAGCATTGCACAGAGATCATCAATGTCATCATTCTTCTCCACTATGTTGGCTTGTCCCTTCTTATTATCCTTTTTCGGGAGATGACAATCAGGGCTTTTGTGACCAACTTTTCCACAATTATAGCAGCTGCCCTTGAATTTCTTTTTGTTCTGCTCTTTAGTTTGTCCAGAAGATCTCTTCCTCTTCTTTCTTTTTGGAGCAGTCTCCTCAACGATATTGGCTCCTATGATCATTGAATTTCCACGAGACTTCTTCTCGGCTCTTTTGTTGTCTTCCTTGATCTTTAGACGTATCACAAGATCTTCCAACTTCATTTCTTTGCGCTTGTGCTTAAGATAGTTCTTGAAATCTCTCCACGAAGGAGGCAATTTTTCAATCATAGCAGCCACTTGAAATGCTTCATTCACGATCATACCTTCAGCAATAAGGTCGTGAAAAATAAGTTGAAGCTTCTGAACTTGGGTTCCCACAGTTTTGCTGTCTATCATTTTATAGTCTAGAAATTTGGCGACCACGAACTTCTTCAAGCATGCATCTTCTGTCTTGTACTTCTTCTCAAGTGCGTCCCATAATTCTTTCAAAGTATTCATTGCACTGTACACATTGTACAAGTCATCCTCTAAAGCACTTAAGATATAGCGTTTGCAAAGAAAATCTGCCTGCTTCCACACCTCAACAACCATGAATTTTTCATTGTCCGGCATGTCCGCAGCAGGCACTAGAGGCTCACTAGTGAATTTCTGCATACCAAGTGTGCTAAGCGAGAAGAACACCCTTTGCTGCCATCCTTTGAAGTTGGCTCCAGAAAATTTCCTCGATTTCTCGGCGGAAGGAACAACAGTGCGGCTTGACGAGGCTATCGTCGTTGCACCAACAGTCGTAAAAGGATTTCCGTTATCAGTTGCCATTTCTCACTGTCAACAACAGAAGAGTTCAAATAATAGCAAAACCAGAACAGTAAATAATACTGTAATCAATAAACAGTACGTAATAAAAAACAACCGAAGTTTTTATATATTGTTTTATAGAAAAACGATGAAGTTTTTATATTCTTCAAATCGTTTTCTGAATTTCAATACTCTGATGAAGTTTTTATATCTTCAAATCAGAATAGTAAAATTCAGACAGAATACAGAATATAATAAAATAATTTCCTTAAGATTGTTATTTATCTGTATTGCTGTAAATAAATAAGAACAATAATCTTTCTGAAAACAGAAACAGAAAGTTAGTAGAAATAAATTTTGAAAATAGTATTTGAACTTCAAAATAAATTCGAAAACGGTATAGGAACAAATCGAGCCCATTGAATACACAGTGTGTCCTTAAGGAAATTATTCCCCTCAAGTACCCGAGGTTCTAGAATATATCCTCCCAGGATAGAACGATTTAACTCACCGGAGTGTTGGTACCAAAAACGCCGATGAACAGCGAACCACTCGAAGGCTGTAAAACACACTGGAATTTTTGTGCAGAAGAAGATGAAGATTATCAGAAAATTTCGTAAGTAAATATTCTGGGACTTGAAGGAATATTTATAGCCAATTTGGTACTGTTTCTGAAAAGGTTTGCAACCTTTCCGAAGCCGGAGCCGAAGCCAAGCGAGCGACGACGGCGACGGCGCGAGGCTTGCCTTCTTCTTAACTCTTTAAGAGCTAAAAGATGAGCTTCTCTATATATACACAAAGATTTTCTTTCCTTCTACCAATGAGGGACAAAGTGCATTAGTGAAATGAACTCATTCAAAATTTCACTTCCCTCCATTTCTTTTTCCACCATTTTCCATTCACACCTCTTTTGTTATTAATAAATAATAACAAAATCCAACAAGTTTTAGAGTACGCGCTTTGCGCATGTAAGCTATCTCAATGAATTATATACTTTTTATAGTGAAAATTATGTTTGGTTTTACAAAAATAAAAATTTACAAAAAATAATTCTTGAAAATGATTATTGTTGATTCTATTTAGCCAATTACTCAAGAAGGAAGAAATTCTATTCCATAGATGTTCTCAATCATGCATCTCAATTACTATATTCAACTTAATATTTCTTCCAATTTTATAATTTTATTACTTCAATTTCACAAGTTATCATGCTTTCTTTTTTTGTTTCAACAAGACATATAACCTATGGAGATTTAAGAGTTAACTAAAAAATATTGGAAAGTTATATATTTTCAAGTTTATTCTATAAGACACAAGTTAAATGACATAAGATGTCTATTCAAGTTGTTTTTTTTTTTTTTGCTTAATTAATAAAAAGTATTGTAGAAATTATTCCTAACATATTTAAAAAAAATACTATCGCAAAATAGTATCCATTAATCTACTTCTTTTTCTTTTTCTGGAGAGCTTTCTTTCTCCCTCCATAACCATGCATCTAGATTCTATATCTGAATGCATCAAATGTTATCTTTTATTTACCAAATTTTATGGACATAAAATGTTGTCGTTTATCAGCTCCTGGTTGTCATCGCTCGATCACTTTCTTTTTCACTAAGTAATTACTTAGGGACCTTAACGCACGATTTGGGTTGTTTCTTCCTCGACTTTAGATCTTAGCACTCAAAAAGTCTGTCTGCACAAACGATTTAGGCATGTCTTCGGAGCTTTCCTAGGGTTGCTAAGGCGAAATGAGGCCACTCTATTGTCCATGACCGTGCATTTGTCCTTCATGTCAGCTAGCATAATATGAAAAATAAGTTTCTATGCATCTTCTAATAATCGCTATAGTTTCTTAGACATTAAACCAAAACAAAAATATATAGATTTACAGATCGGCTCATGGAAGTAGAAGATAATAAAATTTGTTGTATATGTTCATTCCCGTATAACAAATAACAAAAATAAGGGAATACAATAAAATAATACTACATTCTTTATCTTATTTTTAGATAAATAGTAAATAGAATAGAAAAAGATATTGAGACTTTTTGTTCAAGTACCTCGGTATAGGTGTACAAATATTTTATACACAACTAAACAAAAAAAAAGAGCTATAGACCTTTTTCTAAAATTTAAATATATTATGAAAAATTTTTCATGTTCAACGTTACACTTTTAAAAGGAGTTGAAGTCGAGAAGACGGTAGTTGCTGATGATGAGCCATTCACCGAGGCTGAGTCACACTTCGCCGATGCAAAGTTCTACTTGAAGAACCACATTGTGAAGGAGCTGAAAGCTGATGATGGCATGAAAAGCAAGAATAAAGAGCCCTCAACTAAAAGAGAAGAGGTGACTACTGGTGAAGCCAAAGCTGTTAGTAAGGAGGTACAACCCAACGCGAATAAATCTTATTGAGGGAATATTACGTCTTATGGCAAGAAAGCAAGTCCGACGCTCCAATATGTCCCTAAAAGGAAGAAAGATGAAGGTGAATCATTTAATCGCCAAGCTAACATGCTAAAGGAGTTAACTCTTCCGGTCAAACGAATTGAGGCAGTAAAGTCGTCCTCAATGCCGCTTGCAGGGTTTGTAGCCCAAAATCGTTTGCAGAATGTGGCACTCCCTACAAAGCGAACAGATGAAGGTTTTGACCCTAACGCTTACAAGCTATTTGCAAAAGCTGGATACAATCCCAATGATCCGTCAAAGTTAGGGAAGCTCCCATCAGAAGCTGCAACGAGGCAACCACGTGAAGGTTTGGGATACAAACAACCGTCACCAGTGCGCATCTCAATAAGAAGGGCGAGCAGCAATTATATCACTGTAGAAGATGAATCAGCCGCTTCTAACAAGCCTTCTGTCTTTGATCAACTTGGAAAATCACCTGTGAGGACCTCCGTGTTTGAAAGATTGGGTCCACTAAAGAAGGGGAACAAGTTCCGGAGAAATTTTTAAAGCATAAGAACACCCGCTTCACCCAAAATCCATGAGATCTCTAAGGATTTCCAAAGTTTGGTTCCTTCTAGAATGAGGCGACAAACAAAACTTGTGGTTTTATGTAAAGAAGTACTGAAGGTAAAGCCATATACTGTGGTCTATACTAAGGAACGTGATGAAGATGAAGAAAGTGTGGGTTCTTCGTATCATGTTACTGTACAAGTCGAGAATGGCATTCCATCTTCAATGGAAGATAATGCGGAATTGGAGGATGTTTCGCCGTGTTATCACATATCCTTCAATGATGGGGACCCTCAAGAAGATGAAGATGCGAAAGATGCTCCACCTGAACTTGAAGAAGGAGTGAAGACGACAGTTGATGCCTTAAAGAAGTTAACCTTGGCACCGATGAAGAACCAAGACCCACCTACCTAAGTGCTTTACTAGAAGCTGATGAAGAGAGCACTTATATTGAGTTACTCAAAGAGTTCAGGGATGTCTTTGCTTGGAGTTACAAAGAGATTCCTGGCTTGGACCCGAAAGTAGCAGTCCATCACCTTGCAGTCAAAAATGGTGCTCGCCCTGTTAAACAAGCTCAAAGGCGTTTTAGGCCAGACTCAGTTCCCTTGATTGAAACCGAAGTTAACAAACTCATCGAAGATGGCTTTATTCGCGAAGTTAAATACCCAACATGGGTTTCAAGTATTGTCCCTGTAAGGAAGAAGAATGGCCAGATTTGAGTGTGCGTTGACTTTAGAGATCTCAACAATGCATGTCCGAAAGATGAATTTCCGCTTCCTATTCCAGAGCTGATGATCGATGCTACTACTGGTTACGAGGCAATGTCTTTCATGGATGGTTCGTCGGGCTATAACCAAATACGCATGGCACCAAAAGATGAAGAGCTTACTGCATTCCGTACCCCAAAGGGTATTTATTGCTACAAGGTAATGCCTTTTGGCTTGAAGAACGCTGGTGCTACTTACCAAAGGGCTATGCAGAATATTTTCGATAATCTTCTCCACAAGAATGTCGAATGCTATGTTGACGACTTGGTGGTGAAATCAAGAGAGAAGGGCGACCACTTGAAAGACTTGAGGATGGTATTTGAATTGCTCAGGAGGTACCAACTTAGGATGAATCCATTGAAATGTGCCTTTGGAGTTACTTCTGGAAAGTTCCTTGGTTTCATTGTCCGACATCGAGGGATCGAAATTGATCAAGCCAAAGTGGATGCCATTTTGAAAATGCCTGAGCCTCGAGATATCCATGAATTGAAAAGTCTGCAAGGAAAGCTAGCATACCTTAGAAGATTCATATCAAACCTAGCTGGGAGGTGCCAACCATTTAGTCGCCTCATGAAGAAAGGCATTCCTTTCAAGTGGGACCAATCTTGTAGCAATGCTTTCGAAAGTATCAAAACCTACTTGATGAAGCCTCCAGTTTTAGCAGCTCCTATACCTGGAAAGCCATTGATACTATACATTGCGGCGCAGGAAAGGTCTGTTGGAGCACTGTTGGCCCAAGAAAATAGTGAGGGGAAAGAAAACTCTCTTTACTACTTGAGCAGGATGATGACACCAAACGAGTTGAATTATTCGCCAATTGAGAAGTTGTGTTTGGCGCTAGTCTTCTCAATTCAAAAGTTGAAGCACTACTTTCAAGCTCATGTTGTCCGTCTTGTTTCTAAAGCAAATCCCGTCAAGTTCGTGATGTCAAAACCTGTTCTTAGTGATCGACTAGCGAGATGGTACCTCCAATTTCAACAATTCGAGATTTTGTACATCCCTCAAAAGGCTGTAAAGGGACAAGCAGTGGCAGACTTCTTGGCAGATCATCCGATACCTGATGACTGGGAGCTAACTGATGAACTACCTGATGAGGACGCAATGGTCGTTGAAGTTCAACCTCCATGGAAGATGTACTTGGATGGTGCTACGCATCGTGGGGGAGCCGGAGCTGGCGTAGTATTTGTCACTCCCCAAAGAGAAGTTTTGCCCTACTCCTTCACCTTGACACAACTCTGTTCCAACAATGTTGCTGAGTATCAAGCCTTAATACTTGGGCTTGAAATGGCCGTTGATATGAAGCAATTGCAATTGCAAGTCTTTGGTGACTCCCAGTTAGTGGTCAATCAGCTTTTGGGTAGTTACGAGGTCAAGAAGCCTGAACTACGCCCATATCATGATTACGCTAAAAAGTTGATGGGATGGCTCGGTGATGTGACTATTCAGCATGTGCCAAGGAAAGAAAATAAGAAGGCTGATGCTTTAGCTGCTCTAGCTTCATCATTAGCCCTGCCTGACCAAGCGCAAGTTACCGTCTGCCAAAAATGGGTAGTACCGCCGCCAAATGAGGTTGAAGGTGAAGAAAACGAACTCAAGCATCTTGTTGCTGTTTCTGAAGTTGAGAAAGAAGAATGGTGACAACCCATTATCGACTACTTATGCTATGGGATACTTCCAGAAAATCCGAGGAGAGGGACTGAAATCCGTCGCCGTGCACCTCGCTTCCTTTACTACAAGGATACTCTATACAGAAGGTCGTTCGAGGGAGTACTCTTACGATGCCTAGGAGAAGAAGAAGCTCTCCAAGCTTTGCAAGAGGCACATTCTGGGGTATGTGGGTCACACCAGTCTGGACCAAAGCTTCACTTCCATATAAAAAGGATGGGATATTATTGGCCAACGATGGTAAAAGATTGCTTGGACTACGATCGAAGATGCAAGGCTTGTTAATTCCATGCGAATTTTATTCATCAACCTCCTGAAGTGTTGCGCCTGACTATTGCATCCTGGCCATTTGATGCTTGGGGATTGGATGTTGTTGGACCACTGCCAAAGTCCTCTGGTGGGCACCTATACATCTTGGCTGCAACTGACTACTTCTCAAAATGGGCTGAAGCTGTTGCTCTTAAGGAAGTAAAGAAGGAAAATGTTGCAAGTTTCATCCGAGTAAACATTATTTATCGCTTTGGCATTCCTCGTTACATAATAACGGATAATGGAAAGCCATTCGATAATAGGTTGATGAACAAGATTTGTGATCTCTTTGGCTTCAAGCAACGTAACTCTTCGATGTACAATGCTGCCGCCAATGGTCTAGCTGAGGCATTCAACAAGACTCTATGCAACTTGTTAAAGAAAGTCGTCTCCAAATCCAAACGAGATTGGAATGACCGTATGGAAGAAGCTCTATGGGCATATAGGACGACTCACCGCACGCCAACACAGGCGACTCCTTATTCACTCGTTTATGGAGTCGAAGCCGTCTTGCCACTTGAGCGTCAAATACCTTCGTTACGACTGGCTATTCAAGAAGGGATCACTGATGAAGAAAATGCTCGACTTCGGTTAGCAGAGTTGGAAGCTCTTGATGAAAAGAGATTGGAAGCTCAACAGAGTCTTGAATGTTATCAAGCTCGATTATCTCGCGCCTTCAATAAAAGATTTCGTCCGAGATCCTTTCAAGTAGGAGATCAAGTCCTTGCCGTACGAAGACCCATAATTACTTCCCATAAACCTGTAGGGAAGTTCACTTCAAAATGGGATGGGCCATATGTCGTACAAGAAGCTTACTCAAGTGGGGCTTACAAGCTGGTTGATGCAGATGGTATGAGAATCGGTCCTATCAATGGCAAGTTTTTGAAGAAGTATTATCCTTGAAGTTGCAACGCTCCTTGACGCACGAGCCTAAACTGTATGTTGCTACACTCCTGGCCCGCAAGAGTATAAACTGTGTACGGCCCAAAAAAAAAAAGTCCGCTAGGTTGAAAATCTCGAAAGAGGCGGCCTAGGCAAAAGTTAGGACGTAAAAAATAAAAAAAAATCTACCCAGTCTGAACTACGGTATGACTTGATCCTCTTCACCGAGGTACGTAGGCTGCGTAGAGTTTCATTCTAAGTTCAGTCGTATAAGTTCAAAAGAACATATTGCCCCAATTGTTGTTTGAATGAAGTATGAAGGAATGTAAAATCAAGCTGAAATGCCATCCTCCTACTGAACTTTGACCTCATTTGATTTAAAGGGGGCAACCCTCCATGGTAAATTGATATCTTCAATGGGCCAATTTTAGGAGGATGTCAAGTATTTGCATTGAATTCCAGGGATTCTCTATGTCTTTAGGTTCGCCAAACCTTCATGTTTGGTTGTCTCCAAGTCCGCCCTCTGCCTTAAAAAAAGGGGAAGAGAAGAGAGACATCAAAAGGAAACACAAGTATAAGGAAAAGATTGCTTGGCACAACGTTTCAAATTCAATGAGACTTGAACTCAAGATATTTGTGAGAATATGGCTCTTAAATTCCGATTGATGGCAAGTAATACATCTTCCGATCTCGAGGCTTCCATACCAAGATATGAATTTTTGTGAGACTGCGCAAATCTGGAATTGATGGCGTGGTGCAATGTAAAGTTGATTTCAAAATAATATCTGGGACGATTTTGAAGTTGTTTGATTGAGAATTTTGGATATGTTCTAGATCTTGAAGTCTAGTTTTCTTGAAATCAAACGGTTTGCAATTTCGATATTTCTACACCAAGATATGAATTTTTTTGTGAGACAGCGCAAATCTGGAATTGATGGCGTGGTACAATGTAAAGTTGATTTGGCGTGGTACAATGTAAAGTTGATTTCAAAATATTATCTGGGACGATTCTGAAGTTTTTTGATTGAGAATTTTGGATATGTTCTATATCTTGAAGTCTAGTTTTCTTGAAATCAAACGGTTTGCAATTTCGATATTTCTACACCGAGATATGAATTTTTTGGTGAGACTGCGCAAATCTGGAATTGATAGCGTGGTGCAATATAAAGTTTATTTCAAAATATTATCTGGGACGATTATGAAGTTGTTTGATTGAGAATTTGGATATATTCTAGATCTTGAAGTCTGGTTTTCTTGAAATCAAACGGTTTGCAATTTCGATATTTCTACACCGAGATATGAATTTTTTGGTGAGACTGTGCAAATCTGAAATTTTCAACATGGTGAAATCGAAAGTTGGTTTCAAAATATTATCCGGCGCGATTCTGAAGGTTTTTGATTCTGAGTATTGGATATCTTTTCGATATTGAAGTCATCAAACGGTTCATTATTTGGACTCTCCCACGACAAGATATGAATCATTTGTTACAAGCACGTAAAGCTGAAAATTATGCGACTAAGATAAAAGTCGAACAATGTAAAGCAAAAGAGAAGCTGAAATATTTAAGCCCTCGAAGCCTCCAAGTTGAAGTTCCCAAGTTGAAATCTTCAACCCCATCGGTCTTCAAATCCGCTGATCTTCAAGTTGAAATATTTAGGCCCTCCAAGTCTCAAAGTTGAAGTCTTCAAGTCCGTCGGTCTTCAAGTTGAAGTCTTCAAATTCGCTGATCTTCAAGTTGAAATATTTAGGCCTCTTCGCGGGTTTGTCCTTAAAAGGAGCTATAACTTTCCGATCTTAAGGTGCACATATGAGTCCCTTTGCACCTTAAGTTGGCCTTGCCGAAAGTCGGGTCGTTTTGAGAGTAATCTCTCCGATAGTCAGGCCACATTGAGAGTAATCTCTCCGATAGTCGGGCCGTTTTGAGAGTAGTCTCTCCGATAGTCAGGCCTCATTGAGAGTAATCTCTCCGGTAGTCGGGCCATTTTGAGAGTAATCTCTCCGATAGTCAGGCCACATTGAGAGTAATCTCTTCGATAGTCGGGCCGTTTTGAGAGTAATCTCTCCGATAGTCAAGCCACATTGAGAGTAATCTCTCCGATAGTCGGGCAATGATGAGTACTCATCCCCTCACACCCCAAGATTGTCTTCTTCATGCATGGATCATCTCGTTGAACAAGAACATATCTTTCTCGCTTGACCTACAAAAAAAAAATAACAAAAGAAGAAAAGCACAAGAAAAGAAGAAGAAATTACCTTCTCGTCAATCCTTCCAAGTCGTCAAAAGTAGACTCAAATGGCTTGCAAATACTGCGAATTGATGCTAACAAATATGAGCATACGGGTTTATATAGGCATGGCAGAGACAACTTGAACGGGTAACTTTTGATGTGGGATAGCTGTTCCAATTTGCATTATAAAAGGACTTTGTACTCAAGGCGGCGAACATTTCCTAATTATACGCAAATTGGAAAAGGGACGTTTGCAGTGTTATAATTTTAGTAAAGTAAGGAAAGATATCCTAGCTGACTCCTTCGATGGTTACAGCTAATCTACGTGAGCTAGCTTAAGTGACTTCTTATGTCATAGCTACCCAAAGATCAAATAAAGTCTCATACAAGTTTAGGTGAATCGTAACTTAGGCTTACGGGGAAAAGAGGCATGTTACTTTGCTGGGAGATCAAAGTGAAGACATAATTGTCTTACTCCAATGTGAATGCAATATTTAAAAAAAAAAAGTATCTTCCTCGAATGAAATAAACCCGAGCTAATACTTCAAGCCTAGTCTTTAAAAGTTTAAAAACCTTGACGAGTCTTGAAGTAGGGGGCATTTGTAGGCATATAAAATTTATTGATTTCAAATTCAATAAGTAATTTGGATTATATTTTAAATATATTAGTCCAAATAAATATTTTGGGCAATATAATTGGGTTAATTATATAAGATCAATATTATTGGGCTAGCTCATTTAATTGGGCTAAAGTAATGAGCCCACTTCATTAAACCCAATATGCCATCTTCCTAGAGGCCCAGTTTGGTGCCATGTGTTAAATGATGTGGCGCGCTAAGTCAAACGGAAGAACCAATAGGATCATGCCACGTGGCACAATGACAAGGCATGCCAAGTCACACTAAAAGGCCAATGAAATCGCGCCATGTGTGCAAGTGACATGTTCTGGCCAATCAAATGTATCCATATCACACTTCAATTTGATTGGTCGGAAAGAGTTTGTTCTTATCATAACTCTTCCCTTCCACAACTATAAATAGGGGTCTTCATAACTCAGAAAAGACACCAGAAGTTATAACAAGAAGCAAGAGAGAACTCGTGGATAAAACACCGCAAATTCCTCCACAAGTTTCAAGCTTCAAGCAATCAAATTCAAGTTCAACAAATCAAGTTCAAGCTCAAGAACGAAGAACAAATCAAGTTCAAGCTCAAGAACGAAGAACAAATCAAGTTCAAGCCCAAGAACGAAGAACAAATCAAGGTTCAAGGAGTGCGAGTTCAAATCAAAGTTCGTGCCAGTTGAATTCAAGATCATCGTTCGTGGCAACAAACATAGATTCAAGATCAAGCTCAAAGGCCCTTGAATTTATTTACTGTTGAAAAGAAGAATCAGAGGATTCATAGAGATTGTACACTCAAAATATTCGAAATAAAATACTACGATTGTTGCGATATTTTCGGTCTTGATTTTATTTTCTCGAGGCAAATTTATTGTCTACAATATTATTATTTTGAGCTACGTTTCGTACCACGTTATCAGCACGAATTGCTATTTCCTCTTAGACTTCCTAAAGGGATAAACGCTCTCCACGAGAGCTATAGCTTCTTTTGCCAAGGAAAACTTTGGATTACACCTCGTCAGAGATCTTGTGGTAATTATGGAAGATGATAATATTGTCATTAATTTAGTTTTATATGCATAAAGATGAGAAAGGTAAACTTTTATATTGCACTAGCATAATTACTACTATTGCATCTTAAGCCAGTCCCGATTTGGTGATGATATTTTCTAGACTTAATTTTGATCATCTTATTATGTATTGGTTAGTGTTTATCTCTGCTTTCTTCAAATTCATGAGATTTTGGACTAAAATTACTTCCCAAAAATATTATATTTTAAATCATGCAATAATGTCACTTTTGCATAAACATGTAATAAATTATAAATCAAATTAGATCATTTTTAAGTACGATTGTTCTTACATAAAAGCAACTCATCTTAAGAAATGGTGCAAGAAACCAAATATATGAGTTATATGCAGGCTATATATTCTGTTAGATGTACAATTGTTAATGTGATTTAGCACAACATGCATTTTGATTGAGAAACAATGCTAAGTTCTCCTTTTTCCGATAAAATTAAAAAAAATGTTCAGGAGCAATTTTTCCTGCAGAACATAAGAGCATTAATTGTACTACCAGTATATGATTTTTAAATTATTCTTGTACTTTCAACTAACATATTGAGTGCAGGTATAAGAGATTGCCACGTTATAGACTTACAATTTACACATGTATTTTCTAAAGTGAATGTAATATATCTCGAATTTGCTCCTGGAATAGCAATATTTTAAAAGAGGTTTTAAGACGGTGGGTTCAAGTCCCAGTGCACCATAAGGGTAAGACATCGGGTTCAAGTCCTGATGCACTATGATGATAAGAGTTGAATTTGAGTTCCAAATCATTATGGCCTAGCATGTTTTTATATGGGTAAGGCATTGGGTTTGAGTCCCACTGCACCATATTGATGATCTAATGATGACTAATGAAAAATAATGTAATTTTTCATGAAAAAGCATGAAGCTTGTCTCACTTGATTTGCTCCATTCTTGAAGTGAATGTGATAGCGGTGCATAATAAATCTAAATGAAGACAAGTGGTTGACTTATGAACGTGGGCGTGCAAAAGACCAAAATAATAATAGTCATCATTATGGTAATTATAAAAAGGAGAACAATAAGGGTTCTCAAAATAATCCTTCAAAGGTGAAGGAATTGCGTATCAATATGGTATGTAAATATGAGGCACGCTCAGACGATTATAGTCTATTTTTTGAAAGAATGCGACTTGTGATAAGCATTGTAAATGCAGACTCATTCCTGAAGTGAGTGTGGAAATATATATGTGATACAAATTATGCACAAGAATGTATTTATGCATGGTTGAATAAATACTACAACTCACCTCTACGGGAGGTTTAAGAGAAATAAAGATCATGAACATTACTATGTGGTTACACAAATATGTCATTGGTCGTGTACATGTGGTACGCCGAAAATATTTTGCCATGCCTTAAAAAGTTATTAAAGGCAAACTTAAAGCAAGAAAAGATTTTGCTTATGGTGATTTTGACCATGACAATTATTATGATAAGATAATTTTCTCCGTGGAGGAAAAATTCACCACTTGGATGGTGTTATAAAAGATCTTGTAGTGCAAAATTATTGAGAGCTCCAGAAGAGCGAATTTGTTACTACCCGAATAAATAAAATTATTCATGGCATTGGTGGTAGTAAGTCTCAAAAGAAACTTTTTGAGTTTCAAATATATTAGCCAAAGTGGTTGGCATTTGAGACTATAGATGAAAGGAAGATTTAATATCTTCATATTACTATAATCACACTGGGTAAAATAAAACGTTACCCGATTTTTCTTCTATTTGTACTACCAAATATAAGCATGATGATGGAATTGCATGCCATAGTAAATTAGATGTTTATTGAAACAATATCAGTTGGCATGATCAGTTGGCCATCCCGGTTCAATTATGATGCGAAAAATGATTGAGAATTCACATTGGCATAAATTGAAGAATAAGGAGATTCTTTGAGAATTCTCATGTACGACTTGTTCTCATGATAAATTGATTACTATACCAGCCGGGGTTGGGATTGTATTCTCTGCTTTTTGGAACGTATAAAAGGTGATATATATATGGGCTCAGTCACCTGCTATGTGGACCATTTACTATTATATGATTTTAATAGATGCATCTATTGTATGGTCACATGTGCGTTGGTTATCAACTTGCAATTTTGCAAGGTTGCTTGCTCAAATTATTAGAGCACAATTTCAAAATGTAAATTGTGATGATAATGCTGGTTTAAATCCAAGCTGGTTTAGTAGAAATTGTTCGCCTCCAATTATAGCTAAACCATTGGTTATGAGAACGAAACTCCAAATAGAAATTTTGTATGAAGTGTATTATTTAATATATAACAGCACTTGTACGCATCTAGTCAACAAGTTATGATACACTCTCCCCATCACAATTGGTTTAGGGTCAGGAACCAAATATTTTCATCTAGAAATATGGATGTACTATATGATTTAATTGTGCCACCACAATGCACAAAGATTGGTCCCCAAAGAAGGTTGGGGATATGTGTTGGTGATCCCAACATTAGGGGGAGACAATGAGCAGCTAAAAAAAGTAATACATGGAATGAATTATTATGAGTACACTTAGAACCTCGTACAAGAAAATATGAACTTGAAGTTCAAGTTATAATTCATTTGCAAAATATTTCTATGCGCATTTGCTGACCCAAAAAAATATCATATTTCAACTACTAATGCTCCAAATAGAATAAAGTCCATG
The DNA here is from genome assembly GCF_001879085.1 of Nicotiana attenuata. Lineage (NCBI taxonomy): Eukaryota > Viridiplantae > Streptophyta > Magnoliopsida > Solanales > Solanaceae > Nicotiana > Nicotiana attenuata. The sequence goes on from NW_017670304.1 coordinate 16,606, forward strand.
ATAGACATAGTCTATGGAACGCATGAAGCGTAATAGAATAATCGGTTCCAAAGATAAAACTCCTTGAAGAAGGACAGGAGCAAATGTTCAAGATGGTCATAATAAGGAGGCAAGTGCTATATAAGAGCACCATGACATAACACTTCATAAGACCTCATGGGAGAGGATCAGGTACCTGAAAATAATGAGGTCTCGATAAGTTATGTCTTTATTGAGTGATGATGGAACTGATGTAAAATGATCGTCGACGATATTGTTGATATAATGTAGCGTTCAGTATTATCAATATTGACGAGGATCTTGAGCTCAAATGTGTCATGAAATTTGAACAGATAAATGATTGGCCAAATGAAAAATAAGCAATGAAATTGACTTCACCTGAAAAATGTGAAGTTGGACGGATAGTCCCCACACCTGAATGTGAAATGAAAAATCAAGTCGATAGACATAAAGACAACTTGTGGCACAAAATTTTCGTAAATATCCCGGTATTAGTTATATGGAGACATGTTCTCCTGTGGGGAATGGAGTCATTTCAGATTTTGGTCTAACAATGCATTTGATATGCATATAATGAAAATCCTTGAATGATTTAAATTGTTCTGAAGCATATTAAGGTTCCCAAGAAATATATTAAATAAATCTTCGGCAAATCGTTATGTAGATTAGAGCGATCATGGCGTACATGATTTGTTTTTGTCTCTAGTGCAATTGGTGCACTAATATATCTGGCTAGAACCATGAGTATTACAATACGCTAGCGAGATATAGTTTTATTCCTATGTGGAGATATTGGAATACAATTAGTGTTATATTTCAAAAGGAATACTTGATGTAGATTTGTTTATTCTAACAAATATTGCCAAGATTTTGTTGGTTATTCAAACGCAGGCATTTTCTTGAAGTTTGTTCTTCAAACAATCTATTTGCATGTGAGAGTACTGCCATATTATCATTTTACAAGTCAGTTAATTGTTGATACTTATTCAAGTCATGCCAAGATAAGCAACCGATAAAGCAAGGGGCTCAACACACAACAGACTTGTGACTTGACTTTGAAGAGAAGATTCCAATAATACTGAAGATAATGTTGTTTGCTTATATCAATTGAAAGAAGGACTATCGAAGGAGACAAAAATAAAGCACATTCACCAAAGTTCTTCAACAAATTTGTTCAAGTGATAATTTGACAAACTTCTTCACAAGACATTGCGGATCTCAATATTAGAGTAGTTGTTATACAAGCTTGGAATTCGTCGTCTCCGAAGAATAAAGTGATGTTTTCATCAGGGGGAGGCAAATACGTGCTGTATTCCTTTTCCCTTAGCTAAGATTTTATCCCACTGGGTTTTTCTGGCAAGGTTTTTAATGAGGCAGCAAATAATGCGTATTACAAGATATGTGTACTCTTTTTCCTTCACTAAGATTTTTTCCCACAGGGTTTTTTCTTAGTAAGGTTTTAACGAGGCACATTATCTATAGACATCCAAGTGGGAGTGTTATGAAATATTATATTTTGTAGTGGATGTCTATAACTCTTAAAGAAGTTACTCCCACTACTCTTCTCCATTATGTAGATAACTCCCACTACTTCTCACCATTATAGTTGTAACTCCCACACCTCCATAACCTCCCCATGATCTCAAATGTTTAATGTCATGTTTATGGCATTCTTTTGTATGCCTCTATGTAATCCTATAAATAGATGGTTTTGGCACCACATTGTACATACTTGAATATATGGAAGAAATAAGAATCTCTTCTCTCTTGCTCCCTACATTCTTGTTTTATATTATTATTTTGAGCTAAGTTTCGTAACAACAAATGATTATAACATCGGTTAACTTTTTCCATTTATTATCCATATGTGGAGATGCCTATTTTGTCCTTGTGTAAAAAAAATTCTAAAAGGTGTTATACTTTAGCCTCATATTTATAGTTAGGTCTTAAAGGCTTTAATTGATCTTTCAAATGTATTTAAGTATCAAATTAGAAAGAAAGTTTAACAGACAAGTCGTGCCAGCTATTAAAGTCTCTTTCGAATACGAACTTCAAATGTATCTTTACAGACAGCTATAAAAGTGTCTGTCAAATGTTCATCAATGTTTACTTGGTAAACTATTTTTACTATATTATTTTTTGAAAATCAAGCAGTTCTAAGATCATAGAACTTTATATATCTGTCTTATGTGCTTGTCTACAGTCGAGCGAAAAAGAAACGGCTGGAGATCATAACCACTGGAAATTATCCCCAAGTAGCAGTTTTGTCAACATATCGAAATCTCAACCAACCAGAAGGGCTATACAACATCTATTTGTATCTATACCTTACATCACAACTTCCAAAATCCAATGTGCGAAGGTTTTGAAAACGTTAAGTTGTTAATATCCTCGTTTGTCAATTTGACAGGACCACATTAGGTAACGCCTAGACCCAGTGACTAATTGAAAATATTTCATGGTAACTACAGAGCAGCAACATTTGATTTCCAAATTCGATCAGTACAAAGTTAACCACGGCTCTTCTTCGAATATGATTGCTCGGAAAGATACCTGCATCACATTCAAAATTTCAGGGTTAAGCAATAACATTAACAAAACGGAAACATGAAGCTGTTGCTGTCTTCTAATGATTGTTAACCCAATCCTGCTACGAGTAGTGACGAGTACACTTAAATTACTCATTCCAAATTAGCAGTATAAAGATATAGTATTGCAAACCTTCAAAACAATATAAACTTTCGTCTACCTTTGACCTCCACCTGAAATTCTTACATTGGTGTGTTTAAAGGTTCCTTCAAGTGAACACTTTTTTTTTTCCTTTTCTACAATGGTAGTGTTTCCACCACAGGTACCGGGTTACTTAGACAGTAGAGTTAAGGTTAGGTAGATGGAAAGAAATCACCGTCTTCTATGCCTCTGCTAGCATGCAAGCGCATTCTTCATGCATTAGACTACACTGAAGGGGGCGATATGGATCCTTTTCCAACTTCAACCAGAAAATTTAGGTTTTGAAGCAAATATTCTGCATGGTATCACTCTGACACAGCTTGTTTACAAGTTTTTTCGTTAAGTTACCACATTACTAAGCACCAGTTCTCACAGAAAGCAATACTGGAGAAAATCAGATCATTATTTGTCGCACTTACTTTCCAGTGTAAAGACCTGCAGAATACCATGCATTCAGCACTTCAGTTAAATCCGTCTCCAAACCAGCAGCTTTCTCTGCAGTAACAGGATTCATCTCTATTTGTTTTCCTGAAATCAGAAAAAGTTACAAGAAAGCTTGTGAAGGAATAGGAGGACATTTGAGAGGTTGAAACTTCTCTCTCACATTGTATGGGACTTTTGTTGTTTTCTAAATTTCTGTAGCACATTTGAGATCCTCATTGTATTATATGATGCTGGTGCTCTTAGCAGTAATCATATTTTTGCCTCATCTCTATCTTATATATGGGGTGTTTTCCATTTTCTTTTGTGGTCATTAATAACCATTTTACTTACTCAAATAAAATAGAGCTTGTTGAATAGGTAGATGTCATACTCATAATTCCTATGCAAATGATCAAGGTGATTTTCAAATTAAACAAGTGCAAAGTGTAAGCAAATAAGAGATCTATCACGCCAGCTAATTACAGCCCAAAACATCAAACTTCTGATTTATTTAAATAGCCCAGAACAGCAACCGAGCAAGAGAATAACTATATTTCTTTAAGAGTTTTTCCCCTGAGCTGTTATATAGAGCACACTTTCATTTATGTAATTATGTCTTCAACACATGGTAGTCACTTCCAAAGTAAAAAAAAGTAAAATCTAGAGCAAATGAAGCTTAATCAAACTTGTAAGGAGCTTGAATCCGATTCGTCATTTGATGTTGAGCTTAGTTTGAGCTTGAGGATGCAGCCTGCATTTTGATAGGCCAGCTCCTATAAAAGCCAATCCAAATCTAAACATCTGAAGCTCAGCTTGGCCAGCTCATTTAGAACTCTATTCGTGACTAGCTTTAGATTTTGGATAGGTAAAGGCAGGCATGTGGAATAAGGAGGCTTTGGTTACTACTAATAAGGGGGCAAACCACATTAGTTGGAAGTGGAAGATAGCATATATAACCATAGTAAAATAACTCAACAATATCTCCTCCCAAATAAATGTTGGCACAGCAATCAAATGTCATCTTTTGTCTAACTCACATTCTCACAATTTCTTTTGTTCTCTCCCAAAGCAAGTCATCAGCACGCAGGCCCAACTAAAAGGGCGAGGACAGGTGGTATTCAGTATAGCAGGACCTAACATCATTTGACTCACGATTGCCCTGCTACCTTCAGATACTGAGATATTGACTTCTACTTGAAGAAGATTTTTCATTGCAAACTTCCTAAGGCAAAAACTGTTACTATGTAATAAACAACCAATCGAGTCAAACCTTGCTCCTACACCCCCTCTTTTCCCCACTATCTCTTCTTCTTGTTTGTATTCCAGTTCATCTCATTATGTTATAGAAAATGCAAGGATCTTCCAGTCACTACCACATCACACCCTAGACATAAAAAGAAACAGACATGCATTCAAGTATCTAGTCAGCTACTCACCTTCATTTGCAAATGAATCCAGTGAAGCCGTGTTAGAAGCTTGCTTTAAAGAGGATAGTACTTTTTCTGCTGCTTCCTTTGCTATATTAACCAAATTAGAATTTTGAAGAGATGAGTTATTTTGTTGAACACCTTGTACGGAAGCATCACATGGTTTGTCATCCTGATTTCCACCCAAACAACAAGGTGATGCGGTGCATGGAGACACCCAACTTTGGCATCCATATGGGCAGTAGAAAGAAGATTCTATTGGATGTGAACTCTGTGCTGCATAAGCTTGATGTTCTTGTGAAGTAGAAGCAGAATCTCGATAACTCCACATGCCAAACTGGTTAAGCTGCTGCAAAATCTTTTGCCTTTGATCCTCAAGTTTGTAATATGTATTGAGCAACTGGTTGTAATCTTCTACACTCTGTGAACAGATGCCCTCTATAGCCGTATCCTGGATGTTTTGCGCATTCACTTGGCTTTCAGGGGGAACTGCCTCAGAAGAGGAATTTTCTTTTACTGATGGCAGGTAGCTTGCATCTCCCATTTCTATAGTGGTATCTGGTGCAACTTTGCTGTTATCATCTCCCTCCCCATTGCTTCATCCACACATGTAGAGAATGTCAGTCTCCAGACCATTAAAATGGCCATTTTCTTGATGTAACTTGAAAAGTCTTATCAAAAGAAGTAGCTCTGTATATTTATCCAGGTTGGCACAGGAAAGCAAACAAAAAGAAACAAAGAGGCTACAGAGGCGAACGATAAAGTTAAACAATAAAGTAACAGATAGAGGAAGTTGTGGCATATGAAGCAACTTATTACAACAAGAAATCATCAGAAAGATCGACACCTGACCTATAAGTGTACTAATCAATCCATGTAAGAACTTTAACCAGCAGAGTAAAAGGTACTTCATGTAGCTCTAAGGTGACATCCCAGCAAAAAGTATTAACTCCTAGCAGATATCTCAAGATGTATCAATTCTAAAATAATTACAAAATAGTAAGAGTTAAAAAACAACAATTTTTTGAAATTGGCTAGATATGTCCAAGTCCTCGCAGCTGGTAGCATTTCCTTTATATTAATATTTTCACACTAAAAGAGCTCGGAGAAGAGATAAAAAGAAATATCACTAAATTTGAGTCATGAATACACCTTTTAAGCTCATCTAATATCACTCATTTCAAATCATGAATGCACCTTTTAAGAGTTAGAAAACAACAAGCTTTTCCAATTGGCTAGATATGTCCAAGTCTTCATAGCTGATAGCATTTCCTTTATAATAATTTTCAATCACTAAACCAGCTTGAAGAAGAAATAGAAAGAGATACTACTCAATTCGAATCATGAATGGACCTTTTAAGCTCATTGCTTCCGTCGTCAAGAGCTGCCAAATTCTCCTCTTTGCTGCTAAGTTTAGCTCCTTTACTATGCATAATCTGGAAATTAAAAGGAAAAATTCAAGAGAATTACGTAAAACTTTCTTAATAAGAAAAAAGGACCAAGAGACGAAAACAACAAGTAATCAAGTATCGTGTTTGCCTCTAGGCTCTGCGCAATAGCAGCTGGTTTAAATTTGACCTTCTCTTTGTGGAAAGGGTAGGGATGAGGATTAAATTGGAAAGATTGAGAGAAAAGCATGTTTTATGGAAGCTAGGATGTTAGGAGGATTCAAAAGATTATGGTCTAAGAAAAACAGTAATGAAGTCAAAAGGATGATGATCATGAAGGAGAAGGAACTGAAGAAAGGGGAGCTCAGATACTTTATTCAACTGCGGTGTCCAGCATGCCAAAGATAAAACATACTAAAGTCGTGCTCAACAAGATTTTAACCAAGAATGACAGAAAAGAAATTAGTAGACCAACTTTGCATGTGAAAAAAGCCTGCAAAACAGAAGATGAACCCAAGAAACTTTTACTTACGCCCAGATAAAGACAAAAGCACAGAACATCCTCAGCCGCAGGACATACATAGGATGAACTATAAACTTGATAGTTCTTTTATATATATAATGGTGGTGTGAGCCAGCTTGCACGTACATTCACTATTTCAGAGGGTAACCTGCTATCTTCCACCAACACAGATATCAAGTAATTCCGCCCACCAATGCTTAGGCAAATAGGGAAGAAATCACCTAAAGACTTTTGTATTTGTAGGGATTTGGACCTTGGTCTCCAAGGTTTTCTTCATCCACTTCATTGAAAGTTTCTTTTGAACGGGACAATTTGTCGGAGTAGGTTCCCTATTCCCTATAATTTACTTTAAAGAACTTTACCACTAAACACTGCTCTCTTGTAAATATATTGTAGGAATTACTTTCTCCACTTTGGCTACAGAAAGATGCACTTTTTCCCTCATCATACCTCCTTTCTTCTTTTCCATACTCCGGCACCACACAATTCTCTAGGCTACTCCAACAACACAATATAACGGAAGCCGCATTGCTTCTATTTTTTTCTATCCCTCATATATCACCAGCTGACCACTTGAGATAGACAATTTCAGAAACATAGGCAGCAAAAAGAGCACCATAAATCATCTCATTGACACAAAGTCAAATAAATATTAGTACGATTGAAGTTAGACATGACGGCCATGATGGGTGCTCATGCAAATATCATTTTCTTGTATCCAACTTAATGCTTCCAATCACTTCAAAATATTCAACTGCATAGAAGTTTGTGCAAGACTAAAAGTCAACACCAAAAATTTGACAAAGCCTAACCTAAATAAATTAACCACATCGCGAACATAAACCTAACTCAAAAAATCCTAGGAGATTTCTTCTCATCTGCCTATTACTTCGCAAATGTTAGTTTTACTAGGTGAAATAGTCGAGGCGCACACAAGATTGCTTATGAACCAAATGGCATTCTTTTAAACCTCCTTCAGTATAATTCTCGTAACCAGAGAAAAGGAAATATTAGGCTTTTCAAAAATACTTGTGATAAGTGAAGTGAATCATATATAGACCATTTGGGCTTCATTTACCAAAGTTATAGCAATAAATTCTAATATTGTGGTCAAGTAGAGAAAGGAGATGAATGATTAGATTAATAATACACCTAAAAAGGAGAGTAATGTGAAGAGTTCAGGTTCAGGTTCAGAAAATTAAATTAAACTGCGTTAAAAGCAAAGATTGAAAAAGAGGGTAGGGTATGAAATTCATGGATAACCTTGTACTTGGAAACGGCATCGTTGAAGGCGTTGATGAGGGCAGAATCATCCCATAGATCTTCTCCTTTCCCCATTAAAGTTGCAGCAAAAGAGGGTTTAAGCTCCAAAGGGTTTAACTTTGTTCTAACAAACTGGAATTAAAGGTATTTAACGGGTGGGCCGGCCGGGCCGGGCCGGGCATATATTTTTTGGACCCGTACGGGTTACGGTCCGGGCCGGTTACGGGTTGGGTCTTAACGGGTTTAACGGGTTCGGGTTCATCCAGCTAAAAATTGAACCATAAGGGTTACGGGTTGAGGGGGCCGGGCCGGGCCGGGTTTAGTATAATTTTAATTTTTTTTTTTTTGGATTTTGTATAAATATTGTAAGTTATAGTATTAATACAAAGTACTAACATAAAGAATACAAGGAAGATGGAAAAAAATTGCACTTATAAATTGCAAGTGCTATATTTATTTCAAAATTACAAAATTAAAGTTTGCATTTAAAAAGTAAATTAACAAATAAATAGTAAACTAAATTTTCATGCATAATAAATTAATAATACTTCAATAAGTTCAAATTAATCTGACGAACTAAATCATTAAGCATAAATACGTCTAATAATTTAAAATAACACAAATTGTCTTAAAATCTTAAAATAACACATATATAGCATATTTTAAAAATAATACGTTACCATCATATTCTATGATTTGAGCATTTATAGTTTACACCCTAAATATATACACTATATGTTAAATTCCAACAATTTTAAATTATGTTAATTAGTATACAATAATTGGTATATTCATGGTATATTCATGGTATATTTATAGTATATTCATGATATATTTATGGTATATTCACGGTATATTCATGTTATATTCACGTTCCGGGCCGGGTTGGGGTGGGTTTGGACGGTTTAAATTTTTGAAACGGGTTACCCGGCCCGGTAAAACCCGTTAGATGAACAGTGCCATTAATGCTGACATGTATTATTACGTGGCAATTTATTTGAGGGTCCTGGGTGCCACAGTGCAAAACGTTAGGGTTAGGGATATTTTTGCTTACTTTGTTAACGGTAGGGTGGGGATTGAACGTATAGTATAACGAGGGAGAAACGTGCTTAAATGCCAATAGTACAGGGGCAATAATAGCCTTTTTCCCTAACTAATATGTTGGATTCACCCTTGATAAAATATGTTTTAAAACTCAATCACTTTAGAATAATGTAAGCAGTTTATGTATATTTTTTATTTTCTATAAGTTAAATAATGATGTTGGGTGTACAAGTGTGAAGCACGTGTCCGAAAACTAGTTTGTACATAAATATTGAGCACAATGATTGCTAATTGTTTCATGAACTTTCTTCAGGAATAAATTTTGCATTTAAGGTAAGTATTTTACCTTATTTTTCTTTTTTAAATTCTTAAAATTCTATAATTTGATTTTAAATACAAGCAAAGATAATAAATTTTGATTATAACTCTAATGGAGTTTGCAAGAAAGTATAAACACCCGAAGTGGTAAAATTTTTGTATCTTGCCATGATCAAATTCATGTGATTATGAGCACAAGAAATGAACTCATCCCATTGAATTTGCTTCGTTCTCGTTCCCTTAAGAGAACGTGGCAGCAATATGTGATAAGTCTGAAAGAAGACAAAATTATTACCGTGAAGGTACCAATATATATGGACGTGGAAATAGACGAAATTATAATCGTCATCATTGTGGTAATGAGAACAATAAGGATTCTCAAAATAACCCTTCACTCCGTGAAAGTAATGTTTGTCATCAATTTGACATGAGATTTTGTAAAGCACATATAGATGATTATGATCCATTCATAATGTGAATGGGACAACATGTGATTTATGAATACATATTCATTCTTGGAGGCATGTTAACGTGCTAATGGTATTAAATATACCACACTCACCTCTAGAAGGAGGTTTGAGATGAAATAAGAAAATAATTTTATTATTATGGCATGAATGGTCATTAATCACATACCTATTGTGATTATGCCAAAATATTATGGCAATATGATTATTACATGAAAAAAGTAATGGAAGCAACATATCTTGCCTATAATGATTTTGACCATGATCATAATGGTATAAATTTCTCTTTGAAAGATATATTTACCATATGGATGTTGGTGATTATGCGTTAGTACAAAATTAATTGAGAGCTTTGGAAGAGCCAATTATTACTATTTTGGAGAAATAAAATTGATTATCAATAATGTATTGTGTCGTAGTAAGTCTCAAAGAAACTTATTTAGTTTTTAAAGCATTAACGAAAGGAGTTGGTTGCATTGAGATTATAAGTAAAGGAAAAATTTAATATCTTCTATTACTTCAACTTGTAGCGGGGTAATATGTATGTGAAAAGCTACCCGCTTTATTCTCTAATTTGTACTACACATATAAAAGAATGCCACAATAAAGCAAAAGTTTATTGATATAAAAACCTATATCATAGTAAACTTGGAGTTTATTGATAATTGCACGCATCATGGGGTAAATATGAAGTTTATCAATATTGCTCCATGTTTGGGTGTATCCCGTGATTCCTTGAGTTTTCCTGTCTATGTGTCCACACCCGTGGGAGATTCCGTTATTGTTGACCGTGTGTATCGGTCACGTTTAGTTGTTCTTAGTGGTTTTGAGACTAGAGCCGAACTATTGCTCCTCAGTATGGTAGATTTTGATGTTCTTTTGGGCATGGACTGGTTGTCGCCCTATCATGCTATTCTTGACTGTCATGCCAAGACTGTAACGCTGGCTATGCCAGGTTTACCACGGTTAGAGGGGATAGGTACTTTAGATTATGTTCCTAGCAGGGTTATCTCATTTCTAAAGACTCAGCGGATGGTTGAGAAGGGATGTGATGCGCTAGCATATGTGAGAGATGTCAGTGTTGATACTCCTACCGTTGAGTCAATCCCAAGCAGTGAGGGATTATCCAGATGTATTCCTGGCGGATCTTCCGAGCATTTCCGCCCAACAGGGATATCGATTTTGGTATTGGTTTGTTACCGGGAACTCAACCCATTTCTATTCCTCTATATCGTATGGCCCTACCAGAGTTGAAGGAGTTAAAGGAGCAGTTGCAGGAGTTGCTTGTCATTCGGCCCAGTGTATCACTTTGGGGTGCTCTGGTCTTGTTTGTAAAGAAGAAGGATGGTTCTATGCGCAGGTGTATTGATTATCGCCAGTTGAACAAGGCTACAGTGAAGAACATGTATCCATTGTCGCGCATTGATGACCTATTTGATCAGCTACAGGGTGCCAGAGTGTTTTCAAAGATTGACTTGCGTTCAGGCTATCATCAGTTGAAGATTCGGGAGCCAGATATCCCGAAGACTGCCTTCAGGACTAAGTATGGTCATTACGAGTTCATTGTGATGTCTTTTGGACTGACCAACGCCCCAACAACATTCATGCACTTGATGAACATTGTATTCCGGAACTATCTTGACTCGTTCTTCATTGTGTTTATTGACGACATTTTGGTACACTCCTAGAGCCGGGAGGATCATGAGCAGCACCTGAGGACCGTGCTCCGGACCTTGAGAGAAAAGAAGTTATATGCAAAATTTTCGAAGTGTGAATTCTGGCTTGATTCGGTGGCATTTTTGGGTCATGTAGTGTCGAGTGAGGGGATCAAGGTAGATCCGAAGAAGATTGAAGTAGTGCAATTTTGGCCCAGACCGTCTTCAGCTACTGAGATCCAAAATTTTCTTGGGTTGGCAGGGTATTACCGTCGATTCGTAGAGGGTTTCTCATCTATTGCTACACCCATGAACAAATTGACCCAGAAGGGTGCTCCGTTCAGGTGGACTGAGGAGTGTGAGGAGAGCTTTCAAAAGCTCAAGAGCTTTGAGTACAACACCAGTGTTGGTGTTACCTTCGGGTTCAGGGTCTTATACTGTGTACTGTGATGTGTCGCGTATTGCTCTCAGCGTGGTGTTGATGCAGGATGGTAGGATGATTGCCCACGCGTCTAGACAACTGAAGGTGCATGAGAAGAACTATTATGTCCACGACCTTGAGTTAGCAGCTATTGTTCATGCCTTGAAGATTTGGTGTCACTATTTGCACAATGTCCCTTGTAAGGTCTACACCGATCACCGGAGTCTGTAGGATCTGTTCAAACAGAAGGATCTTAACTTGCAATGGCGGAGGTGGTCATAGTTGCTTAAGGACTATTATATCACCATCTTGTATCATTTTGGGAAGGCCAATGTGGTGGCCTATGCCTTGAGTCGCAAGCGGAGAGCTTGGGTAGTTTAGCATATCTACCGGCAGCAGAGAGGCCATTAGCCTTGGTTGTTCAGGCTTGGCCAACCGGTTTGTTAAATTGGATGTTTCTGAGCCGAGATGAGTTTTGGCTTGTGTGTTCTCTCAGTCTTCACTATATCGCATCAGAGAGCACCAGTATGGCAACCCCCATCTGCTTGTCTCCAAGGACACGGTTCAGCACGACGATGGCAAAGAGGTCACTTTTGGAGATGACGATGTATTACGGATGTAGGGCGGGCTATGTGTGCCCAATATGGTGAGTTCATTCTCTAGGAAGCTTACAGTTCGCGGATCCATTCATCCGGGTGCCGCCAAGATGTATCAGGACTTGAGGCAACACCATTGGTGAAGGTGGATGAAGAAAGACATAGTGGAATATGTATCTCGGTGCCTAAGCTATCAGCAGGTGAAGTATGAGCATCAACGACCAGGTGGATTGCTTTAGCGGTTTGAGATTCCAGAGTGGAAATGGGAGTGGATCACTATGGATTTTGTTGTTGGAATTCCACAGACTTGGAGGAAGTTCGATGCAGTATGGGTAATTGTGGATAGATTGACCAAGTCAGCTCATTTCATTCCAGTGGTGACTACTTATTCTTCAAAGAAGCTAGCTCAGGTCTTTATTCACGAGATTGTCAGGATTCATGGCGTGTCGGTATCTATCATCTCTGATCAGGGTAAGCAGTTTACGTCGCAGTTCTGGAGACCCGTTTACCATGAGTTAGGCATACGGGTGGAGTTGAGTACATCATTTCACCCTCAGACAGACGGATAGTCCAAGCACACTATTCATAAATTAAATGCATATGTGATGGAGTTCGGGGGTTCTTGGGATCAGTTTTTGCTGCTTGCGGAGTTTGCCTGCAACAACAAATACCAATCGAGCATTCAGATGGCTCCACATTAGGCCTTGTATGGTAGACGATATCGGTCTCCAGTGGGTTAGTTTGAGCCGGGTGAGGCTAGGCTATTGGGTACAGACTTGGTTCTGGATGCTTTGGAGAAGGTTAAATTGATTCAAGATCGACTCCGCACAACCCAATCCAGATAGAAGAGTTATGCAGATCGGAAGGTTCGCGATGTTGCATTCATGGTTGGGGAGCGGGTCTTGCTCCGAGTTTCTCCCATGAAGGGTGTTATGAGGTTCGGGAAGAAGGGCAAGCTGAGCCCTAGGTATATCGGGCCTTTTGAGATTCTCGAGAGGATTGGAGAGGTGGCGTACAGATTTGCACTACCACCTAGTCTAGCTACAATTCATCCAGTATTCCATGTTTCTATGCTCCGGAGGTATCATGGCGATCGGTCTCATGTGTTGGATTTCAGTTTAGTCTAGTTAGACAAGGATTTATCATATATTGAGGAGCCGGTGGCCATCTTGGACAGGCAGGTTCAAAAGTTGAGGTCGAAGAACATTGCTTCAGTGAAGGTTCAGTGGAGGGGTTAGCCAGTCGAGGAGGCGACTGGGAGACCGAGCATGATATGCGTAGCCGTTATCCTCATCTTTTCACCACTTCAGGTATGTCTCTATACTCGTTCGAGGACGAACATTTATTTTAAGAGAGGGATGATGTAACGACCCGGCTAGTTATTTTGAGTATTTTAGCAGCAATCCCCTAATTTATACTCCCTCTATGTTATATTGTGATTTTTTGACTTGCAGGGGTGTTTAGTTTTGGTTTCGGGTAAGTATCGGAGAGAAATGGGACACATAGTCCCTAAGTTGGAGGTTTAGGTTATAAAAGTTTACCATAGTTTGACTTGTGTGAAGATGACCCCAGCATGGAGTTTTGACGGTTCCAATAGCTCCGTATGGTGATTTTGGTCTTAGGAGCGTGTCTGGAAGTTGATTTGGAGGTCCGTAGGTTGTTTCGGCGTGAATTGGCGAAAGTTGGAAAAATGGAAGATTTTGGAAAGTTAACCGGAAGTTGACTTTATTGGTATCGAGGTTGGATCCCGTTCCGAAAGTTGGAATAGGTTCGTAATGTCGTCTATGACTTGTGTGCAAAATTTAAAGTCAATCGGAGTTGTTTGGTATGAATCGACATTAGTTTTGAAATTCGGAAGTTCCTAAGTTCATTAGGCTTGAATCGATGCGCGATTCGTAGTTCTGGTGTTGTTTGATGTGTTTTGAAGCTTTGAGCATGTTCGTATGATGTTTTAGGACTTGTTGGTATTTAGTTGAGGTCCCGGGGGCCTCGAGTGTGATTCGGACCATGTTGGGCGCATTTCAGAACCTTCAAGAATTGCTGAAGCTGCTGAATTTTCTGATGTATGGTTTCCTTCATCGCGTTCGCGAGAGAGGTCTTGCGTTCGCGAAGAGTATCTAGGAGGCAGGTGAGATTTGTTCTTCGCATTTGCGAAGAAAGCCACGCGTTCGTGAAGAAGAGAGGCAGGCTGGGGGACCTCACGCGTTTGGTCTACGCATTCGCGAAGCCTGGGATCGTTTGGTCATCGCGTTCGCGAGTGGGTTCTCGCGTTCGTGTAAGAGGAAAATCTGGGTAGTATCATTTTGTGCTTCGCGAACGTGAGGCTATCTCCACGTCCGCAAAGAAGGAATCGCTGGGCAGAAAACTTAAGTTCATAATCGAGCGTTTATTTTATATTTCACATTTTGGACTGAAAGAGCTCGATTTAAGGCGAAATTTCGAGGGATTTTCAGAGAGAACTTTGGGGTAAGGAATTCTAACTCGCTATTGATTAATTTACATGAATCTATTGATAATTTATTCATTTAATTAGTGCTTTGGAGTTGGAAATTGGGGAAAAATGGTAGAAACTCCTTAGGCTAAATTTTTGAATTTTAAAAGGCGAATTGAGGTCGGATTTGGTAATTCTTGTATGGGTGGACTCGATATCGAATGGGTGTTCGGATTTTATAACTTTGGTCGGATTCCGATACGCAGGCCCGATTGACTTTTTGGGTCGATTTTTTAATTCTTTGCAAAGACCGTAATTTCATTAGTTTGAATTAGTTTCCTATAGTATATTTATAGTATGAAATTGTTTTGGCTAGATCGAGCCGTCGGGGTTGGAAAATCGAGGGAAAGGCCTTCTAGTTGATCAATTTAGCGTGGTTTGAGGTAAGTGACTTGTCTAACCTTGTGTGGGGGAGTTACCCCTTAGGATTTGGTATTGTTGTGATAATTGTGATATGTGAAAGCCGTATACGCAAGGTGACGAGTGTGTACACGGGCTAAATGTTGAAAATTTTGATTTTTAGCTATGTATATTCCTTTCATGCCTTAATTGAGTTACTTTAACATGTTATATTCATCATTTTTAGTCTAATTTCACATATGTACTTTTCCTATCTCTTACTTGCTAATTGCTCTACTTGCTTAGTTGAAATTCTTATTTCCTTATTCCGTATTCATATTTTAACTGTTGAATTCTTACTTGAAATTGCTATTCCTTGGAATATCTTGTTGTTGAAATTAGTATTGAGTTGCAAGGGCCGTGATTCCTAATGAGGCCAAGTGTTAAGTTGTGAAATATCATTCTATTGAGTTATTCTTTCGGTTATTATTGTTGAGACTTTGTGTAAATTGTGGTTGAGTCGTGGCTTCTTATTGTGAAATTTGTTATTGTTTGGTTTCTCTGGCAAATTGTGATATTGGGAACTTGAGGTGCGATTTGTGATACGTTGTGATGTTGATACGCATGAGGTGGTATAAGGTCTGGGTGTTGAAACGCATGCGGTGAGATAAGGTAGGCTTGATACGCGTGGCTAGTAGGGGAACTACTAGAAGCCACACGGTGTGATAAGGTGGGCTAAAATGCGGGATGCTATTTCGGGAAAAATGATTTTCAAAACTAAATGTAAAGGCCCCCGCGGTGTTATAAGGAAAGATTGTGATTTATTTTGTGATTTGAGACTACGAGGTGTTACCTCGGTAGTGGCTCTTGTTGACATTTCCCCATTCTTTTGTACTTGTCTTTGATCGTTGTTTCCTTAGCACACTATTAATCGTTTTTTTTTGTGTTGCACTATGTGCTTAGTTCTGTGTAGCTAATTTTGTTGTATTATTCGTTGTTTCAATTTCATTACTATCTTTATACACTGCCTACATTTGTTTAGTCTTTGATTATTTCCAGTAGGGCCCTGACTTGACCTCGTCACTACTCTACCGAGGTTACGTTTGGCACTTACTGGTACCATTGTGGTGTACCCATGCTACTTTTCTGCACATCTTTTTGTGCAGATCTAGGTACTTCTTACCAGTCCAAATATTAGTCGGGATTCTACTGCGGAGACTTCAAGGTATACCTGCCGGCATCCACAGGCCTCGGAGTCCCCTCCTCTCTAGATCTCTTATTTTGTTATCCTTTATGTGTGTGTGTGTGTGTGTATATATATATATATATATATACACACACACACACATACATACATACATACATACATACATGATGGATATGATTATCGAGTATTCATACTTAGAGCATGTTATTTGTACTACGTCGGGTCTGGGGATTTGTATACGCTGAGTAGTAACGTTGTTGTCAGTCAACATTCAAGGACGGATATTCCAAAGAGGGGAATGATGTTACGCCCCACAGTATTACGTCAATGTTACGCTGCGCAGTATTATATTACGATGACGTTACGCTCCGCAATATTATATTACGACGATGTTACACCATGTAGTATTGTACGTTGAATTTGTCGTAAGATAATTGACATCAGTTCAAGGACAAGATTATTTGGAGATTATAAGAAATATGCTATTTCAAACAAGTGATAAGTAAATTCGTGAAGGTGAGAGGGTAAGTGAATCAAAGAAAATGAGTTCCGTCGAAGTTTGACAATTTGGAATAAAATACGGTACAAGCTATACTATCCCGTATTTATGGACTAGTGCTATACAAGGTACCACATGACCATGATAGTAAGGTGTATAAAGTATGCTAAAAGTGAGCAGTATTCTAATTAATTTGGGATAATTCTTAATTATGTGGATAATTGGGTATTATTAATTTTTAGTAGGAGATTAACTAATTAATTAAGCATATTTGGATAAGATTAAGTACTCCTCAACGTGGCAGCAAGACATATCAATCAAGTGACTCTTTAATCACATTGCTAGGTGGCACACTTTGGGAATCAAGTGGGGCCCACAACCGCATTGATAAAAGGCTTTCCAAATCCATTTAATTGAGATGCTTATGACTACAAGTAATGGATCTCTTCAGCAAGCAACGTGAATTAGAGTGATTTTCTTATAAATTTTCATTACAATATTCATGATTTGCTAGAATTAAGAGTGATTTGAAGAAACATTATTCATTACATCATACAAATTTTATAATAGCAACGTGATTTGCTTCAACAATTCATATGAAGCTATTGATATTATAGAAACGCGGGATTTGTAATTCTAAAGGAGTACGATATGATCTTTCTCAAGAATATCATACGAATTTTTTCCTACTTCGATCTGCCGTTACGTGTTGTCGCAATTGACGTGTGTTACAGGGATTGTCAAGAGAATCGGCTTAGGTATGTTAAGTCTATCCCTTCTTTCCTTTTGGCATGATCCATACGATACAAATGAAACGAGCAAATGCATAACTTCCATAAATGACTCTATTCATTGAAATGCTAGAGATGCTTATGTTCTTGATTCCCCATATGTCTTATTATTCTATCGTTTGTTCATGGGTCTCAGAAGATACGTAAGTTGATAAAGTTTATTTCATGATATTAATCAAAGGCATAATGGTCTTATGACATTCCGAGAGATTTTATTGACGTACTTCTCGTGCATTGCATTCATTTATACATGTACATTGACCCATGACCAGATGACATTATATATGTGTATA
The DNA here is from genome assembly GCF_001879085.1 of Nicotiana attenuata. Taxonomy (NCBI): domain Eukaryota; kingdom Viridiplantae; phylum Streptophyta; class Magnoliopsida; order Solanales; family Solanaceae; genus Nicotiana; species Nicotiana attenuata. The sequence goes on from NW_017670304.1 coordinate 34,481, forward strand.
TATGTATATTATTTATATATGGGATATGGGAAAAGGTTATGACATTATATACGCACCACCACCTGATCAACTGGTATATGTTGATGATTTTGCCCACTGTGACCGAGATGATATGATGGGATGCCCTTAAAGGATCGATTATGTTATGAACACATGTACCTATGCACGACATGTCATTCATACGCATATGCATGACACTATAAGTATTTCATGATTTATAGAGTTATCCATACTTACAGGTTGTGTCATTTACTCCACGTTTCTTCCATGTTTTTTATATACTTATTTATGTGCCTTACATACTCGATACATTATTCATACTGACGTCCTTTTGTTGGGGACGCTGCATTCATGCCTGCAGGTATAAACAATCAGTTTGACGAGCCCTCATAGTAGACGAGGTTAGCATTCAGCGAAGGATCGGTAAGACTCCACCTCATTCAGAGTGCAGCAGAGTCTATGAGTCATCGTGTCAGAGTTTTGCTACAGACTTATGGGTAGGTCGGTACCCTGTCCCATTTGATGTCAAATACTCTTACAGGCTTTGTAGATAGAGGTTCATTTTGTACAGTATGTCAGAGGTCTTGACGGCCCATATGTATTCATGTTTTAAGAAAGATGGTTCATTGATACATTGCTTTCCCACTTATAGTTATACATTACGAGTTGTGGCCATGTTGGCCCAGTTATCAATGATAGTACGATAAGAAAGACATATTACATTGGTACTCGATTGACTAAGGTACCGGGTGCCCGTCGTGACCCTTCGATTTGGGTCATGACAATTGTTTTATTACAGCTGTTGAGTTTGAGACTTACATCTATTGTTATTTCAGTTATTTCGCATGTTGTTAGGCTTATCTAGTCTTAGAGACTAGGTGTCGTCACGATATTCTATAGAGGGAAATTGGGGCCGTGATAGGTGTAAACCTGAAGTTTATCAATATTGATAATTTATTCAGTTGACATAACAAGTTTAGCCATAACAATTTAAGTATGATGTGCAAAAATAAAAGAGAATTCACATGGGTAAATATTAAAGAAATACAAAGTTCTTTACGAATTCTCTTTGTTGTTTTTCTCATTAATTCATAGATCAACTAAAATTGGGATTGAATCCCATGAATGCTGGAAATATCAAAGGTGAATATGGGCCTATTCACCTGCCATGTATACCACATAAGATGCATCTATGAGATGGACATGTGCGATTATTAATAACCCGCAACCTGGTATTTGTGAGGTAACTTGCTCAATAATTTAATTAAAGCATAATTTCCAGATTTTATTCAAGACAGTTTATCTTGATAAGTTAGTTTACATCACAGTTGATTTAGCAAAATAATTTTATTGAGTGCCTCCACTTAAGAGCTAAATTATTGCTTATGAGAACAAAGTTATCTATATCAGTTTGATATATGTTATATACGATAGTATACTACATTCTCCCCTCACAAGTGGTTCCGGGTCAGGAACCAAATAATTCCATCTTATTATTATTGATGTGCAGTGTATATTTTGATTAACACCATAACACACAAAGGTGGGTGCAAGTTAGTTTTCTAACATGAGGGGGTGACCAGATAAACATTTGAGAAAAAGTTACGTGGATAGAATTATCATTTGTATATCTTGATCATCGAATAAGATAGTATGAACTTGAAGTTCATAAATAATTCATCTGCAATATATTGCATAGCATGCCAGACACATTTGCTAACCCAAAGGAATTAACAATATTCTCATTACATATGCTCCTATTAGAATAAGTCCTAGAAGGACAAAGTCTATGGTACGCCTTAAAGAGTATAGACAAATCGGTTTCAAATAAAATTCTTGATAAAGAAGATGAGCAAATGATAAAATTAGTCATAATAAGGAGGCAAGTGATCTAGAAGATCACATGACATAACACTTCATAAAATCTCAAAAGAGGTTCAGGTACCTGAAATTATGAATGAAGAGATCTCTGTGTTATGTCTTTGTGAAAAAATATTGGAACCGATATAAGATGTTCGCCGACTACATCTATGATAACACTAAATATATTTGAGGATCTTACGTCTGGAGAAACAATTCAAGTAGAATTGGTTTCATATGAAAGACATGTAGTTTTGGTCCCGCGGTGCAAACACTTGAAAATATAAAGTCAATGGTGTGTGCATGACATGAAAACTTGATATGCATCTTAAGTCTATTTAACTGTCTTATATTACTTAACTTATATGACAATCCATGAATGATTTAAACGCTTAAAGCATATACAATTCTTGATCCTGAAGTACCACAGCCTAAGTGCAATTTGTGCACATATGTATCTTGCTATAACTATAAGCATGATAATATGATAGCGAAAATCTATATGGAGATAGAAAAGGCCATTCCACAATAATTTATGAAGACATTACATATCTATCAAGAATGATGATTTCAAGGTGCAGCATATTCAAACAAGTTAATATGGCTGATTTGTTTATCAAATCTCTACAAACGATCTTTTGAAGATGGTGCACAAGATTGGGAAGCGAAGACTCAAGGATGTGGATTGATGCTCTCATCAAGGGGAGTTACGAGTTGTACTCTTTTTGATTTTCCTTGCAAGGTTTTTAACGAGGCAACCAAAAGGCATATTGTTAGATATGTGTACTCTTTTTCCTTCACTAGAATTTTTTTCCATTGGGTTTATTTTAATTTAGATTTTAATGAGACACATTATCTGTTGAATAGACATAAAACAAATTTCAACCCGAACCCTTCCAAACCCAAACTAATCATCCCCACAAGTCATAAACAGTAAAAGCACATAAGGGGAGTCTTATTTAGGGGAACGGGGATCTAGAAAGCAAAATGACCGATCGGGTAATTACATTCTCCACCTCTTAAACAAACGTTTGTCCTTGAACGGGTCTAGAATCGTACCTGAAGTGCCGAATAGTTGTGGATATATTCTCCGTATTTCCTCCTCGGTCCCCCAAGTCGCCCCCTCGACTGGTTGACCCCTCCTCTGAACCTTTACCGCAGAAATCTTCTTGGACCTCAACTGGCAAACCTGCCTGTCAACAATGGCAACTGGCTCCTCCTCATAACCCAAGCTCTCATCTAGCTGAACTGTGTTGTAGTATAACACATGCGACCTGTTGGCATGATACTTCCGGAGCATAGACACGTGGAAAACTGGATGAACTCCCGATAGATGGGAGGCAAGGAAAGTTCATAAGAAACCTCTCCAACTCGCCTCAACACCTCATATGGACCTATAAACCTTGGGCTCAACTTGCCCTTCTTCCCGAACCTCATGATTCCCTTCATCGGAGAGACTTTGAAGAGAACCTTCTCGCCCACCATAAATGATAAATCACCCACCTTCTGATCTGCGTAACTCTTCTGTCTGGACTGTGGTATGCTAAGTTGCTCCTGAACCAACTTCACCTTCTCCAAGGCATCCTTCACCAAATCGGTTCCATATAACCTAGCCTCACGGGCTCGAACCATTCGGTGGGCAAACAACATCGCCGACCATACGAAGCCTCAAATGGAGCCATCTCAATGCTGGAATGATAACTGTTGTTATAAACAAACTCAAACAAAGTCAAGTATCGATTCCATTGCCCTCCAAAGTCAATCACACATGCTCTGAGCATGTCCTCCAAGATCTGAACTGTCCGCTCCGACTGCCAGTCTGTCTGCGGATGAAAGGCTGTACTGAGCTCTATGCGAGTTCCCAACTCACTCTGTACTGCCTTCTAGAAATGCGAATTAAACTGAGGGCCTCTATCTTATATGATAGAAACAGGCACACCATGCAACCGAACAATCTCCTGAATGTAAATCTGGGCCAATGTCTCTGAAGAATACGTAGTCACTACCGGAATGAAGTGTGCCAAATTGGTCAACTTGTCAACAATGACCCAAACTGCATTATACTTCCTCGAAGTCTGCGGTAGCCAACTACGAAGTCCATAGTAATGCACCCCCATTTCCACGTAGGTATAACCATCTGCTGAAGTAGGCCACCTGGCCTCTGGTGCTTATATTTAACCCGCTGGTATTTTAGACTTCTCGCCACATACTCAACTATTTCTTTCTTCATCCGCCACCACCAACAATGTTGCCTCAGGTGCGATACATCTTCGTAGTCCCTTGATGAATAGAATAACGAGAACTGTGTGCCTCCTCAAGAATCTTCTCCCTCAAGCCATCAACATTATGAACACATAGGTGACCCTGGAGTCGCAAGACACCATCCTCACCGATAACAACCTCCTTGGCACCACCCTGTAGTACTGTCTCCCTAAGAACCAACAAGTGTATATCGTCAAACTGATGAGCCTTGATCTGCTCGAATAATAAAGACTAAGAGACGATGCATGCAAGAACTCGTCTAGGCTATGAAATATCCAACCTCACAAGTCTGTTAGTGAAGGACTAAATGTCCCAAGCTAATGGCCTCTCCTATGCTGAGATGAATGCCAAACTACCCATACTCTCAGCCTTCCTGTTCAAGGCATCCGCAACCACATTCGCCTTGCCCGGATGATAGAGGATGGTAATATCATAATCCTTTAGTAACTCAAGCCACCTGTGCTACCTCAAGTTGAGATCCCTTTTCTTGAACAAATGCTGCAAGCTGCGATGATCGGTGTAAACCTCATAGGACACCCCATAAAGATAATGCCTTCAGATCTTGAGGGCATGAACTATCGCGGCCAACTCCAAATTGTGAATGGGAAAATTCTTCTCGTGGGGATTCAACCGACGTGAAGCATATGCAATAACTCGCCCCTCCTGCATCAATACACAATGCAGGCCAACGTGTAAAGTATCGCAATACACATTATACATCTCTGAACCAGAAGGAAACACTAGAACTGGTGCCGTAGTCAAAGCTGTCTTGAGCTTCTGAAAGCTCGCCTCACAATCATCAGACCACCGGAATGGAGCACCCTTCTAGGTCAATCTAGTCAAAGGTGCTACAGTAGATGAGAAGCCCTCCACAAGCCGGCAATAATAACCCGATAACCCCAAGAAGCTCCTCATTTCGGTCACTATGATAAGACGAGGCCAACTCTGAACTGACTCGATATTCTTAGGATATACCTTAATACCCTCGCCTTATACAACATGCCCCAAGAATGCCACGGAATCTAACCAAAAGTCACACTTGGAGAACGGTTTGAAGCACCACTCTCAAATGCTGCTCGTGCTCCTCCATGTTACGCGAGTAGATCAATATGTAACCAATAAGACAATGACAAACGAGTCAATATATGGCCTGAACACCTGGTTCATCAAATCCATAAATGCCGCCGGGGTGTATCAAGCGTATCTAGTCCGGAAAGCCGTCTTCGGAACATCCGAATCACGAATCTTCGACTGATGATGCCTCGCCTCTAGTCGATCTTAGAGAACACCCTGTCACCCTACAACTGGTCAAACAAATCATGAATACACAGCAACGGGTACTTGTTCTTAATGGTAACTTTGTTCAACTAGCGGTAATTAATGCACATCCGCATAGTCCCATCTTTCTTCTTCACGAACAAAACTGGTGCACCCTAAGGAGACACGCTCGGTCTAACGAACCCCTTTACTAGCAACTCCTCAAGATGGTCTTTCAACTCTTCCGAAGCCGTGCGGTACAGTGGAATAGAGATAGGCTGGGTACTTGAAGCCAAATCAATACAGAAATTGATATCACAATCTGGTGGCATGCCTGGTAGATCAAAAGGAAACACATTGGAGAACTCCCGGACCACGGGCACTAAATCAATCGTCGGAGTCTCAGCAATCGTATCCCGGACATAAGCTAGATAAGCCAAATAACCCTTCTCGACTATCTGGAGAGCCTTCATAAAAGAGATGACCCAATAAGATGCACTGGTAGATGAACCCTTCCACTCTAATCTAGGCAACTCCAGCATTGACAAGATAATAGTCTTGGCATGGCAATCAAGGACGACGTGATATGGAGACAACCAGTCCATGCCCATGATGACCTTAAAGTCGATCATGTTAAGTAACAGAAGATCCGCTCTAGTCTCATAACCATAGAAAGTCAAGATAGAGGACCGATAGATCCGATCCACAACAACAGAATCACCCACTCGCATGGACACATAAATAGGAGTAACCAAGAAATCACGAGGAACGCCAAGAAAATGAGCAAACAAGCATGAAACATATGAATACATATACCCTTAGATCAAATAGTACCAAAGCATCCCTACCGCAAATAGAAATAATACTTGTGATCATGACATCTGAGGCTACTGCATCTGGTCTAGCTGGAAAAGCATAGAACCTAGCTGGAGTGCCACATGACTGGCCTCTACCTGATTGGCCTCCACCTCTAGGACGACCCCTACCCACCTGCCCTTCGCCTTTGGGCAGCCAGAAAACTGGTGCTGAAATCATAGGCTGCTGACCCTGTTGTACTGCCTTGCCCTGAAGCCTGGGGAAAAACCTCCTCACAAGACTAAGATCCCCACACTCTAAACAACCTCTCGGTACGATGGACTTCTAACTAGAAGTTTGACCCTGATGGCCCACTGGAGGAACCCTGAATAGCTGGTAGACGGTAGGAGCTCTCTGGGATCGACCTGAAATCGGGGTATCATCAGTTCAAGACCGCATTGACTTCAGCACTGGTGTTAGTGTTGCCTTCCGGTTCAGGATGTATACTATGTACTGCGATGCTTCACGCGTTGGTTTGGGTAGTGTATTGATGCAGGAGGGGCGAGTTATTGCATATTCTTCACGTCAGCTGAAGCCCCACAAGAAGAATTACCTGGTATATGATTTGGAGTTGGCCGCGTTAGTTCATGCTCTTAAGATCTTGACGCATTATCGTTATAGGGTGTCCTGTGAGGTTTACACCGATCATCACAGCTTGCACCATTTGTTCAAGCAGAGGGATCTCAATTTGACGCAGCGCAGGTGGCTTGAGTTACTAAAAGATTATGATATTACCATCTTTTATCATTCGGGCAAGGCAAATGTAGTTGCAGATGCCTTGAGCAGAAAGGCGGAGAGTATGGGTAGTTTGACATTCATTTCAGCAGAGGAGAGGCCACTAGCTTTGGACATTCAGTCCTTGGCTAACAGACTTGTGAGGTTGGATATTTCAGAGCCCAACCGAGTTCTTTCTTGCGTCGTCGCCCAGTCTTCACTATTCGAGCAGATCAAGGCTCATCAGTACGATGATCTACACTTATTAGTTCTCAGAGAGATGGTAATACAAGGTGGTACCAAGGAGGTTACTATCGATAAGGATGGTGTTTTGCGACTCCAGGGTCGCCTATGTGTTCCTAATGCTGATGGCTTGAAGGAGAAGATTCTAGAGGCGGCACACAGTTCTGGTTATTCTATTCATCCAGGTACTATGAAGATGCGTCGCAACTTGAGGCAGCATTATTGGTGGCGGCGGATGAAGAAAGACATAGTTGAGTATGTAGCGAGGTGCCTAAATTGCCAGCAGGTTAAGTATGAGCACCGAAGGCCAGGTTTCCTACTTCAGTAGATGGTTATACTTGAGTGGAAATGGGAGCGCATTACTATTGACTTCGTAGTTGGGTTTCTGCGGACCTTGAGGAAGTTTGATTCAGTTTGGGTCATTATCGACAGGTTGAACAAGTTGGCACACTTCATTCCGGTTGTGACCACGTATTCTTCAGAGAGATTGGCCCAGATTTACATTAAAGAGATTGTTCGGTTGTATGGTGTGCCTATTTCCATCATTTCAGATAGAGGTCCTCAGCTCACTTCGCACTTCTGGAGGGCAGTTAAGAAGGCACGTGATTTATCTTTCATGGTGGGTGAGAAGGTTCTCTTGAAAGTCTCGCCGATGAGGGGAATCATGAGGTTCGGGAAGAAGGGCAAGTTGAGCCCAAGGTTTATAGGTCCATTTGAGGTATTGAAGCGAGTTGTGGAGGTTGCTTATGAGCTTTCTTTGCCTCTAGTCTATCTAGAGTGCATCGGGAGTTCATCCGGTTTTCCACGTGTCTATGCTCCGGAAGTATCATGCCGACAGGTCGCATGGGTTAAACTACAGCACGGTTCAGCTAGATGAGAGCCTGGTTTATGAAGAGAAGCCAGTTGTCATTGTTGACAGGCAGGTTTGCCAGTTGAGGTCCAAGAAGATTTCTGCGGTAATGGTTTAGTAGAGGGGTCAAATAGTCGAGGAGGCGACTTGGGAGACCTAGGAGAACATGCAGAGCAGATACCCACACTTATTCATCACTCCAGGTATGATTCTAGACTCGTTCGAGGACGAACGTATGTTTAAGAGGTGGAGAATGTAATGACCCGACCAATCATTTTTCTTTCTAGATCCCCGTTACCCTAATTAAGACTCATCGCATGAGCTTTTTCTGTTTCATGACTTGTGGGGGTGGTTAATTCGGGTTTGGAAGGGTTCGGGTTGAAATCAGAACACTTTGTTCCTTAATATTGGCTAAAATTGGTCAAGTTTGACTTGAGTCAATGTTTTGAGTAAACGACCTCGGAACCGGAATTTGACGGCCCCAATAGGTTCGTATTATTATTTTGGACTTGTGCGTATGTCCGGATCGGGTTCGGATGACCCAGGAGTGTTTCGACGCTTAATATTGAAAGTTGGCGCATTGAAGGTTTTCAAATTCTTTAAATTTGGTTTGAAGTAGGATTTAGGGTTATTAGGGTCCGTTTGGGATTCCGAGACTGGGAAGTTTTGTAATTTAAGACTTGCACGCAAAATTTGGTGTCATTCCGAGTAGTCTAAGTATGATTCGGCGCGTTCGGAGCAAGTTGAAAACTTGAAGTTCGTAATTTGCTTCAATTTGATTTTGGGGTGCGATTCCTAATTTCGATGTTGTTTTACGCATTTTGAGAGTTCAAACAGGTTTGTATTATGTTTATGGACTTGTTGGTGCAGTTGGATGGAGTCTCTGGGGGCTCGGGTGCGTTTCGGATCGCCTGGAACTTAGTCCAAAATTGCTGGTATGCTGGTTTTGATTTCCTTCTTCGCAAACGCAGAAGGACCCTTGCGTTCACGATGAAGGATTTGGGGACTGGGAACTTTTGCTCTTCATGTTCGCGCATATAGGGCAGCACTCACGGAGGCTTGGAGCCATTGGCCTTCACGTTCGCGTTTGGCTGACCGCGTTTCCATAGAAGCCTGGGCCTGGGCAACCCAGTTGCCTTACGCGTTCGCGAGTTGGGCCCTGCGTTTGCAAGGAGTAGGCAGCCCAGTGCACCGCTTTCGCGTGTGCCCTCTCGCATTCGCGTAATGTCATTTCCCTGGGTCCATCAGTTTAGCCTTCGCGATCGCGTGATCTTGGCCGCGATCGCTATTAAGGACCACTGGGCAGAAACCTTTTTAAAATGGAACTTAGGCCATTTTGGTTCATTTTATTTTACTTCTTGGGCGATTTTGGAGCTTCTTAGAGAGGGGTTTCCACCTAGCTATTGAAGGCAAGTAATTTCTACCCAATGTAAGTTTAAAACATAGATTGTGGGTAGATTTTAACATGTAAAATTGTGAAAATTATGAGTTTAGTTGAAAAACTTAGGTTTTGATAAAAATGAGATTTAACCACGAAAATGATCATGGAATTGGGTGAAAGTCATATATTTGAGTTTGTGAGGTTATGGGTAACATTTATCTTCGAAAATTTTCGGAAACCGGGCACGTGGATCCGGGAGTGAATTTTAGGATTCTTCCAATTTGGGTTGGGTAATTACTTAAATAGTTAAATTATGAACTTGTGAGTGTATATTGATTAATTTATATAATATTTGGCTAGTTTTGGGTTGTTTGCCACCAAGTTGAGGATTTAGAGCGGATTTATAGACCGGAATTGAGCTTGAGCACGAGGTAAGTCTTTTGCCTAACCTTGTAAGAGGAAATTTACCCCATAGGTGTTTTAAATTATTAATTGCCTCTATTTGTGGGGGCTACGTACGAATGAGGTGACGAGAGTCCGTGCGTAGCTACTAATTATGCTTAAGTCCGGGTAGTTTTAGGACTCAAATCATGAAATACTTGTATTGTTTGCACTCTACATGTTAATTTAAGTGCCTAAATTGTACTGAAACTTGATAAAAGACTTGTAAAGACCGAGTTTCACCTACTTGGAGTTTTTGGCGGGTTACTTGACCGTTAATAGAAATTTTGCTCCCTTGTGTATTAAATTTGGTGGTAGCTTTTTAATTGGATGCTCATAGAATATTCTTTCTTATTGTGGAGCGGGCCGAACGCCATGACAGTATAATAGATGCATCTATTATTCGTGCCGCTCGACCCTCAACAGTGTACATTTATTCTGGATCGGGCCGTACGACCTCGACATAAATCGTGCGTGTTAATGCTTGGAGCCCGAATACACTCAATGTTATTTTCATGACTTGAGAGGTTATAATTTATTTAGTTGCTCGAGATTTATTTGGAATTAGTATGTGTTAATGGAGGACATTTGAAACTTCCTATTGGTTAAAGAATCATTTAATCATAGTTGCTGCTGTGTTAATATTATTATTCACATATTCTATGCCTATTTAGCATTCCTGTATTTTTTTTGTTAGCCCATAGTAAGTATCGATGTCGACCCCTCGTCACTACTTCTTCGAGGTTAGACTGGATATTTACTTGGTACATATTGTTTATGCACTCACGCTTAGGGGTGGGCATAAAATCTGAAAAACCGAACTCCGATCTGAACCGAATCAATTTGGTATTTCAGTTTCGATTTTTTCGATATTTCGGTTTTGGTACAGAAATTACGGTATTTCGGTAGTTCAGTACGGTATACGGTATTGGATTTTTGATATTTCGGTATTTCGGTATACCGAAATACCAAAATATTTTAGTCCAAGCCCAACTTTATTTTTATTTTTTTAGCCCTTAAGCCCACACCCCAAAAGTCCAAAAACCCTAATTCCCTAATCCCTTACCCTTAAGCTTAGTCCCTTAGAGTTAGAACCCGTTTGGCCAAGCTGCCAAAATCTGCTTATTTTGAAAAGTACTTTTTTTCAGAAGTACTTTTTCCAAAAGTACTTTTGAAAAAAAAAACAGTTTGTGCTTGGCCAGTTCATTTAAGAAGTATTTTTTGTAACATTTGATAAACAAGTTGTGTTTTGCCAATCTTTCTAAAAAGTGCTTTTGAGTGCCAAATTACCAAAAAGGATAGTACAAAAGTCTTATAATTATTTTAAAGAGAATAAATAAACTTAAATATTTATTGTAAGATACTTTTATTATTTTTTATTTTATTTAATTAAAATATGAAACATAAAGTAAACATACATATAAAGATTTAAATCAATTTTACATATATAGTTATACCAAAGCATATAATATTATCTTGTATAATTACTTATTGTTGCATGATTTGAATAATCAAAATACATCACTCAGTATGAATTAGAAGTCTATTCAACAAATTACTATATATTAATAATCCACCATGAAATAATAAATAAATTCACTCACATATGATAATATTTCTCAATAGTTTCATCTCTACTTCAATCGCGCAACGCCTCCATATTAGTAGAAGACCTGCCTTGCATTTCTAATGGAATACCTAAAGACCCATCTCCTTCCCCAATCTCTACAGTAATGTCTTTATTAGCATAATAGTTGAATTTCTTATCGGTAGAAGAATATTGTCGAATGAAATTATGTATAGCCATGATAGTTGTAACTAGATGAATCTGAGTGTCAAACTTGAAAGATGGCATTAAGCATAAAATAAAAATATAATTTTAAATATATATATATATATATATATATATTTTAATTCAAAATGAGTAACTAATTATTAACAACACATAATGTATAATTTCGTTTTTAAAACTTTAAATTCAAAAAGAAATAAATTATTACCTAACCTAACTAACTGTTTACCTTGAAAATGGTAACTACAATTATATTTGATTTCGTGGTTCTAAAAATATGTGATTTATCTTAACACTAGTTGTTAGGCAGTAGATGCTAAGTGTGAGTAAAGAAAATAAGAAATACAAACCAATAGGGTCACAAGGCTGGGCCTCGAGCTAGCTGGAGCAGAGCCCCAAGGTCTAGACGGGACTAACGGCTACGAACGATTTATGAAGAATCAATGATAATGAGGGCCTTGAAGATGGACTTTTGCGGTTAATGATGAGCAATAAATGAACAATGAAAGAAATAGCAATAAATGTGAAGAACAATAACGTTAGTAAAGAGTAGAGAATGTTGTCTTGTATTCAATATAAGTTGTTGTGTAATAATCTGAATCCCCTTACAAAATGACCAAGGTCCCCTTTATATAGGAGAGGGGGATCTTTGTATAGTACACGTCTAATCATGATAGGGAAATGCTGTTAGTACAGTTGTATAATGGCTTAGTAAGGATTTGTACAGTCCTTTGCAGGCTTTGTCAGTCCTCATCACGTGTCTTCAGGAGCCTTCCGCCCTTTCATGACGATCATCGATCGTACTGCTCCGAGATCGACCATAATGAGCTTTCGATGTGCTCCCTCGAGGGATGCACCTCGGGGTTGCACCTCATGCCCTGCTTTAGGCTTCTTCGAGGTTAGGCGTGGAGCGGCATAGTAGCCCCAAAGTCGAACTCCCCACTTTTGGCCGTATACAGATAGTCCCCGCATTTCTTAGAATGAAAAGATAAGAAACGATCTTGACTTCGACTTGTGCTGAATTCCATTTTGCCTGCGCTTGTGAAAAACCCAAGCGTATGACTTTATCGATCGGTCCGAATATTGGACCTGTACATAGTAATCCCTTTGGTTCTCGATTGATTAATATGATATTCCTTGAAACTCTTTGTCATCCCTCGGACTGAGTCTGGATTGATCTGATACAAACTTAGGTCGCCGGGACTTTTGAGTCCGAATTGAGTGATAGCTGGGTCTCGATTTTTTCTAAAATAAAGCTTAGCCCTTTTAGGCCTCATTGGTAGTCCTCGATGGAGAGTTTACTTGATTATCTGAAAATAAAGATAGCCCTTAGGCCTTTACAAATAGTCCGCGAGTGAGAGTTTGCTTGAACTCTAAAGTGAAGATAGCCCTAAGGCGTTATAGATAGTCCCCGAGCGAGGGTACACTCGAACTCAGGTGGCCCTTGGGCTAAAATAATCGAGAGAGCGTTTAAATTGAACTTGAGATGAAGATAGCCCTGAGGCTTTGTTAATAGTCCCCGAGTGAAAACTGGCTCGAACTCAGGTAGCCCTTGTGCTTAATAGTCGAGCAAACATTTGTTCGAACTCGAAGTAGAGATAGCCGTGAGGCTTTATGAATAATTCCCGAGTGAGAACTGGCTCGAACTCGGGTAGCCCTTGGGCTTAATAGTCGAACGAGCGTTCGTTCGAACTCGAAGTAGAGATAGCCTTGAGGATTTATGAATAATTCCCGAGTGAGAACTGGGTCGAACTCGGGCCTTGTGACACATCTTCTGACTTCCAGGTCAAAAACCCCTCCTCTGTCCCGGGACGGTGCGAACCCATGTCCCGGTATATCAGTTTAATTACTGAAATCAAGAAAGTGAAGGCGTACTGCCGTTGGGGGGAGGCGGTTCTAGTAGAGACTCCTTCACGAGGAGAAGACATAACCACGCACAAAGCCGGTTTCCTCAGTGTATACACGTATCCTTTCACCTTAGGCCCGGTAGAAGCCTCTTTACCATCGATAGATCTAGTGATCCTTGATTTTTGCTACAAATATCGGGTGACACTTGGACAAATTTATCTGTCGTTCTGGCGCATTATTTATATGATTAGGTATTTCTCAAGCATGGTCGAGGGGATGCCTTTTACACTCGACCATCTAATTAGATTGTATAGCCCCCCGACTTTATCGAGGTGGCCTGATTAAGCTAAAGCGTCGATCAGCGAAAGCCTTTTTTGCTAGAGTCGATGAAGATAAAGACCAAGGATGGATGAGCCGCTTTATCCGAGTCAGGACCTCAGACCTAATCCCTGCTGGGAGAATGCCACTCCCCGAGGAATGGAATTTAAATCGTAAATAAACACGTTTCGTTGATCGAATATTTTTCCTTGACTTTGAATTAACTCTCTTTAATGATGCAACTGTCGAGTGGTACCCCGGTGCTGCCAACGATCTCTCCGGCTGGGTCCAACGACTTGATTCGATCTGCCCATACACCGAGCGCATGTGGCATGATCTGGCTAAGATCCGTTTGGGAAGCCAAAAATCATGGTGAGTTTTTATCTTTGTTCATGTTCGAGCTCTTTATAGAAGATATCTTTTGCTGATATATTCATCCTTTGTGTCTATGTAGGCCTTGGAGAGGTCGTCCTGATGAGGGAACCCCCGCCTGGGGAAGCAGATACAGTGAAGCCTGCTTAGGAGAAAAAGAGAAAGAAGAAATCACTAGTTGAGTCTTCGAAGCCAAAAAGGACTAAGGCTCAAAGGCCCGAGGCCGATTTAGTGTCCTTAACATAGGAGATGGCCGAAGATCTTTGTGCCGAGGATGAAGAGAACGGCGATTGCCCGCTGGCGCCTAGGGGGAGAAGAAGTGATGCTGCTCTGAAGTTTGCTGAGCCGAAGGTGGCTGAGCCGGAGGCTGCCGAGGTGGTCCCGACCCGAGATGGGGGGATTGTCGAGGGGGATTCGGGCAATGTCCCCGAACCGACCAACGATCTAAGCTCATTGGGTACCGAGGGGCACCTGGTTGATGAACCCAAAGAAACCAATGATGAAGCCCCTTGAAGGGGGGAGAGGGCCTCTGTCAAACCGGTCGAGATGATCAACGTAGGTGAGTCTCAACTGGATGCCCGAGATATGAAAAATCCTGTCGCGGGGACATCCCTTGGAGAGAATAGTACGTTTGAAGGATATTTTGCCAGGGTCGAGGAAGGCCCCGATATCGACGCCTCATTGATCTTTGAGGAATCCGAGAAGCTTCGGCAACAGGTAATCTTGACTTTGACCGCTGTATGTTGAGTTTCGATTCTTGCTTTTCCGACTCTCTTCTTCTGTGTTTTCAGGCCTTAAAGCTCTCTCACCAAGCCTTTTCAAAGTCACAAGCAGAGTTGGCTAGATGTTAGGACGATTTTAGGAAGCTCGTTTCTAAATTGGACAAACTTAAGGCCCTTTATGCCCGGGGGGGGGGGGAGCTAGGTGACCTTCCAGCACATTTGGAGAGGATGTCTCGAGATCAGCCTGATCTCGATGAGCAGGTAATATTGTATACGGCGAAATCGGAGGGACCAATTTCCCGCCATTGGAGGATTTCGGAAGATCACCTCGAAGCCTCGAGGCCGCAAAGATGCGCTCGAGTCTTCTCCCTCGGAGCCCATCGACACCCGACCTTAAGAGGATATCGGTCGAGGCTAAAGTAAAAATGGGAGTTACCAAGACGCGGCTAAGTCTGCCGCGGCTAAGTTTGACAAAGCATAGCCAGGCTATTCTGAGCCCTAATCGGGGCGTCACTTCCAGTCGTCCCATCTCCACACCTTTACAGCTAATCGGCACCTTACCGTATAAGCCTCCCCTCTTTTTTTCTATATAAAGGGGATTTTTACTATTTTGTAGAAGACTGATGTTGCTCCAAAGACTCTATATGAAATATATGATAACTCTCTCTCTTTCTCTCTAATACACTCTCTTGATATTGTTGCTCTGTCTTATTATCTTCGTACTCGTCCTACATTTGTTGCTTGTTATTGGCCATAAAGAGCCTCCTTTAATATTATTGCATCTGTTAGCCCTTCCCCGATTGCCCCTGATAGCTCGAGTCCGAGCTTGGGACCCGACCTTGAGGCCCCAATTCGACCAGCTCGAGGCCCCGAAAGGCTATCTCTCGGTTCGATTACCGCTTTATTTTAGCTCGCATCTCGCACTTAAACTTTACACACATAGCATCTATTGCTCCACAACTAGCATAAAAATAGATCACGTATTTTTAGAGTCCCATCAACAAATTTAATTGTTATTACTATTTTTACGGTAAACAGTTTGGCGCCCACCGTGGGGCTAAAAATAATAGTGATTATTTTCTTACTAGTTACGTTACACAATGCAAGTTATCTTTCACACTTCTTCTTGTCCAAGATCTTCGATTTTAGGTCAAAATGTCTGGCTCAGTGAACAGAGTTGAGAACAACAACCTCGAAAACCACGGAGAGAATGGCGTGGCTGTTCCGATCGTCGGCACGCCACCACTGAACCCCGATAACGCACCTGGACCGATTCTAGCGGACGCGGGTTCGCAAGACGCACATTAGGTCGACGAAACCTCACATATCGACAAGAGCGTACAACAAGGCAACGAACAGGAAGCCCAAAAAACCCCAGCTCGGGAAGAATAGGAAGTTAGCCTTCATGTTATTTTTGAAATATTGCAGGCACAACAACTGGCTATCGCTCAGCTGCAAAGCCACCCAAAAACTCCCAGCACGGTAGCACCAGGGACAACTCCCCCGGCCGAACGGGTACCAGAGAGACTGAGCAATAATGGTTCGATAGCCGACCCTGCTATCGTAAAAATGCTCGAGGATCTTACCAGAAGGATCGAGTCAGGCGAGAAGATGATAGCTGCCAAGGACAAGAAGGTCAAAACTTACAACTCCAGGGTCGACCAAATCCTGGGCGCGCCTCCGGTCCTGAAAGGCATAGATTCGAGGAAGTTCGTGCAGCAGCCGTTCCTGGAGGAAGCAGCTCCGAAACCCATCCCAAAAAGTTCAGAATGCTAGAACTCATGAAGTACAACGGGACCTCAGACCCCAACGAGCACGTTACCGCCTACACGTGCGCAGTAAAGGGCAATGACATAAAAGACGATGAGATCGAGTCCGTCTTACTGAAGAAGTTCGGGGAAATGCTCTCGAAAGGGGCCATGATGTGGTACCATAATCTAGCTCCCAACTCCATAGACTCATTCGCCATGCTGGCAGACTCCTTCATAAAGGCACACGCCGGTGCCATCAAAGTAGCGACAAGGAAATCTGACATATTCAAGATTAGGCAAAGGAGAACGAAATGCTGCGAGAGTTCGTGTCTCTCTTTCAAACGTAACGAATGGAACTACCCCCGGTCTCCGACGACTGGGCAGTACAGGCCTTCACTCAAGGCCTGAACGAGCGGAGTTCAGTGGCCTCGTGGCAGCTGAAAGAAAATCTGATCGAGTATCCTGCCATAACCTGGTCGGATGTTCACAACCGATACCAGTCAAAGATCAGGGTCGAGGATGATCAATTGGGAGCCCCTTCGGGCTAAGTATACCCGAACAGGCTCTTAGTAAAGGAGTCGAAGCCAGACAAAGAAGGGTATCAGCCATACACTAAAGACAGGAGAAACGCCCCAAGACGCAACCCGCCTCGTAACGACCGACCGGTCAACCGGGGGCAGAATCCCCGAGGGTTCATTAACAGAGCCGGATTCGACGGAAACACGGGGCCAACAGGGGCACCACACCTATCAGAATACAACTTCAACGTTGATGTTTCAGAACATCGTGTTCGCCATCGGCAAAATCAAGGATACCAGATGGCCCAGGCTTGTACAATCGGATCCTTCCCAAAGAAATCATAACCTGGTATGCGAATTCCACAACACGCATGGCCACAGAATCGAGGATTGTCACTAGCTACAGAGAAAGTGGCCAGGTTACTCAGCAAAGGTCATCTCAGAGAATTCTTGAGTGACCGAGCCAAAAATCAATTCCGAGAAACAGAGGCGGCCAAGAAGAATGAAGAAAACGAGCCACGACACGTTATCCACATGATATTAGGGGGCGTCGACGCTCCTCAAGACCCCGTGATGAGAAGAACAAAAATATCCATCACCAGAGAAAAGCGAACCTGGGGATACGTACCCGAAGATTCCCTCACATTCAGCAAGGAGGACTCCTAGACCCTGTCGCAACCTCATAACGACGCATTGGTAATCTCTTTCCTCGTAAATACGTTTCAAATAAAATGTGTACTCGTGGACCCAGGTAGCTCGGCCAACATTATCAGGTCGAAGGTAATAGAGCAGCACGGACTGCTAGATCGAATTGTGCCCGCCACTCGAGTCCTCAACGGATTCAACATGGCAAGCGAGACAATAAAAGGAGAGATCACTCTCCTGGTCAGCGTGGCCGGCACGACCAAAAATGTCAAATTCCATGTCATCGAAAGAGACATGAGGTACAACGCCTTGTTCGGACGACCATGGATACACTGCATGAGAGCGGTACCGTCCACCCTCCACCAGTTGATGAAATTCCCAACAAAAGACGGGATTAAAATAGTCCACGGGGAATAGCACGCGGCAAGGGAAATGTTTGCGGTGCACGACATAACACCGGCGCCAATATCTCCACTCTCGAGAGAGCCTAAGGATAATCAAACTACATCTTCGGCTAAGCCCGACTGAACACAGCGGAGGAGCATACCGAGTCCTCGCCACAAACAATAGAGGAATACCAGACCTCGAAATATCGCCAAACGCATCCCGCGATAAGGTATAACCATCTCCCTTTTCAGTTTATATTTTATACTAATCCTTTATACAGGCACTCGATCAAAGCGGTCAAAAGCACACACTCGGCCCGATGACCTTAAGGTTTCAAAAGCATCCGTTGCACTCTTTTCCTTCGACCGAGCTTTTGTCCCGAAGAGGGTTTTGCCGGTAAGGTTTTTAACGAGGCAACACCCATATTCTACCTAAGGGGAATCCAACAGGTCCTCAAGGCTTCTTTTGCTACCAACCACGAGCACCGAAGGACGTCTTTTCGGAAGATCGTCCGCTCAGAAGAGACAAGAAATGCCAAACAGGATCCCAATGAGAAAATGATGTACCGGGCCAAACGGTCGAATGAACCGTGTCCGCACAACCGAGCCTCCGACGGCGGGGGCACATGTACTAATGTCAAATAATCAAAGAATGCCTTTTGCCAACATGACTCATGCTCCAAGGAAAACCCAGCATTTTTGCCAGAACGATTCCTCCATCAGAAAACGTCCCGAATGCTCGGAGACTGGCGTCGATAATTCAGCACCCGTATGACCTCAGGGTCGAAACTCCAAATTAGTAAGTCCTCAACGAGGCAAGACGTAAATCATGAAATATCTCCAAAAAGAAAGCGTCCCGAATACTCGGAGACTGGCGCCAAAGAACTCAGCATACGCGCGACCTCAGGGTCGGAATCTCCAAAGTCGTAAGCCCTCAATGAGGCAACCCCGAGCTCACGAGTAACGACTCTCAAGCCAAAACGAACTCGATGACTCGGAGACTGTCGCCAATCGCCATTCAGCGAAAAACCCGAGGCCATAAGACCCCGAGCGGGCAGACTCGATCTTGTAAAACTTGCACGAAGCAACAACACAAACTATAAGACCTCAAAAGGCATGAAAGGTTTGTAAGACCTTACTACAGGCATAAAATCGATCTTGAAATTCAGGCTATATATCGAATTTATAAGACCCCTAAAAAGGCATACCCTCAATATAGACGCGTAAACTACCATACTCGGGACCCAAAAATGGCTCCGGCCAAACATAAATGAATACGGTCATACGGCTGCACCAGCCAAACTAACGTGACTCGGGGACGCCCGACCGTCGCTATAAAATCATAGGCCATTACTTCGAATCTACTTCGAAAAGAACTGGTTAAATAGGCTACCCTCAACAGGCAAAAGAGCTTCGACCATGTCAGCTCCAAATCATAAGGCTTCGAGCTACTCATCCTACGAGCCAAACCTTATGAGGTGCTCGAACATCGCCGCAAATGACTGGAAATCGAGGTTCTTCCTGAACCGACGACAGGTCAGGCAAAATCATTGCAAAAGTCCTTAACGAGAGGAAAATAAAGCCTACATATGCCTAAGGGCAAAGCTTAAGAGCCATTGTCACCAGCCCAGCGAGCCTCAGGGCCACACATATGCCTAAGGGAAAAGCGTAAGAGCCATTGTCGCCAGCCTAGCGAGCCTCAGGGCCACACATATGCCTAAGGGCAAAGCGTAAGAGCCATTGTCTCCAGCCTAGCGAGCCTCAGGGCCACACATATTCCTAAGGGCAAAGCGTAAGAGCCATCATCGCCAGCTTACATAAAAGATCTCTTCGATCAAAGGCGTAAGAGCCATTGTCGCCCGCCCAATACAAACGTAAAACTTAAGGGTCAACTGAGCTCGAGTCGTAGCCCGACTCGAAGAATGGATCCAAACGAGTTAAAACGTAAAATCCACTGCCGCTGACCCATGCAAACATAAAAAGCTTGAGGGATATACGATCTCGAGTCGAAACCCGACTTGGAGACTTTACCCGAATTAGTTGAGCAAAAGCATAAGTGCTCAAATGCCTGCTTACACCAAAGGTCGTATCGACCGAGCGCGTAAGAGCCCCCGGGCCTGCCTAATGAGCCCCAAGGTCATATCACGAATCTAAGGATTCTCACTTAACCAGTCCAAATGGCCATATGCAAAACAGAAGGGGGATACAGAAGAACTAAAGCCGCAATGGGTTTTTCTTTTCAGGTACATACACGGAAAAATACATTTTCCATCTACAAACATACTCTAAAAAGGTACTACAAAAGGGATGGCGAGGTCTACGCCCCACCCTCGAGAGCTACGGCCTATCGGCCTCATCTTCTCTCTCCTCAGCATCGGACATGAGTAACCAAGCACCGCACTCGTCCGCCCTTACTCGAGCCAACTCTTCCGAGAGAACAAAACCCCTGACACTGATCTTCTCGAGAACCTTTCTCCGAGATTTGCAACGAACATATTCTTCGATCTTCTCTCCACGATCAAGGACCCTCTTGAACTCGGCTTGGGCATCGGTAGCGGCCTTCAAATGAATCGCCATCTCCTGATCGGCCTTGGTACGGTTCAGTACCGCTTCTGTCTGAGCATCAACGATCTCAGCCCTAATCCTCGAGAGTTCGGATTCAAGCTTCGTGATCATATTCGCTTGAACTGAAGCGTTACCACGAGCTAAGCAGAGTTGGATCCCGAGGGCCAAAAGTCTAGCCAATGTATCTTTCTCCTTTGAGTCTTGGACCTGCGCTGGAGCTCTCAGCTTGCTACAGTCATTCCTGATTCGATCGGCCTCGTCCCTAAGACGCTCCAAGGCCTCTATCTTTTTCTGCAGCTGAGGTAGGCGAAGAGTTAACCTTAGAAGTTAAAAAGCGAAACGTATACTCAACCAGGATGGGAAGTCACCTGCTCCATCAAATAGATCTCACAATTCAAGCTCCGGTACACCTCGCATCGCCAGTATGCCAACTCGGCTTTCTTCTCCTCGCAAAGGAGCCTAAGGGATCTACCCTCTTCTAGAGCTTTCCGGAGCCTAGCTCTATGACGGAGCAGCTCGGACCTAAGCCCGTCAAAGGCCTAGAAAATGAAAAACCCGGTAAGAAAGGGAAGATGCGGATTCAGGAAGCCTATGATGAAGCTCACCTCAAAGTGAAGTCGGAAGACTTCCTCGAAGGTCGAGCACATATCTGTTGATCTAGCCCCCTCAGCCCCGAAAGAATCGACCCCGGTCGAAACACGATCGCTCGGAGGAGCTATCTTTTCAGAACCGAAAACCTCGGGCGCGACAGACCCGGGCGATATTTCCGTCTCAAAGGCCCGACCCCGTTTTGCCTTGCCAAGAGCGCCATCACCCTGCAAGTACATTTCCAGCTTATTATTGTCGTCCTTTGACTTGAAAGCCGGCTACCCCTCCTCTTTTCTGGAGGAGCACAACCTCGCCTTTGGAGGCTCTCCGATACCTATGACAGCAAGATTAATACATAAAAAGGGGAAAAATGTCTCTCCATATGAACAAGTCACAAGGAAAAATCGGTATACACACGCACCGTGATGTCTTATTTCCCATCTGTCTTGGGACACAGCTCGCCACCTACGCTCGTCGCAAGACGATTGGGTCGCCAGTTTTCGGACCCAACCAGGCAGATCAGGAACTTTGCTCGGCGCCCATGAAATTACTGTAGAAAAGAAGGAAGCACGATTACGAGACTAGCTTTTAAAATGAACAAATCTGAGAAAGCACGGGACGCTCCACTCACGCATATAGTTCCATTCTTCAGGGAATGGTATAAACTCCACGGGGATAACGTCAGTCATCCGGACCCGGACGAACCGACTAGCCCAATCCCGATCTCCACCTTCATCATCATCAACAACAAAAGGCGTAGACGAATGACACCGCAAGGTTAATAGACCTCGGTGGTGAAAGGGTCGGTACAACCTGACGAGATGGCTGAGCGTGAATTCAAGCCCTGCCTTCTCCGCAAAAAACCTCATCATCATCACTATTCGCCAAAATGACGGGTGTACCTGGGCCAAGGTAACCCGATACTTTACATAGAAGTCGAGCACGACCCTGTCAAGAGGTCCCAGTGTGAAGGGATATGTATATACATTCAAGAACCCATCAACAGGGTCAGCGATACCCTCGTCCGGGGAAACCACCTGTAGTGCTACCTCCTCTCCCCATCCGCATTCTCTCCTCACCAAGTCAAGCGGCACTCTCCTCTCTTTGCCAGGAAAACTCCGAAGCAGCAGTCATGGCTACGGCAATACTGAATGGGCAAAAACAGGAACCTACAAAAACACTCTGATGCCACAGTAACGAACGACTCAACGCAGAAATGAGAGGATAGCTATCTAAAAAAGGTGGGATCTCCCAAAAGGCGGAAGCAACCCTATATACACGTGGAAACAGCAACGGTCCGCCTGCCCGAGATATACCCCGGAAGGCCAATGACTTCGAATGCCAGTCCCGAGGTAGTACTCGAACTCGAGGACCTCCACCAACATGAAGCTAGGATTTAAGAAGCCAACAAACACCATCTCCAGTCCCGAGGTGGTACTCGACCTCGAGGAACTTTATCAACATGAAGCTAGGCTCCATAAAACCTCCAACTCCATTTTGGCGCCCGAGATAGTAGCCGAGCTCGAAGGGTCCCCCCGAGAAGAGGAACAGGCAATTCGAGCTCTGCCCATAGAGGCTCGACCTCAGGACACCGCCTAAATCTGGGTAACCCATCATCTGGGACCTATCTATAATGTCTTAAAAAGGTTATCTACGCCAAGTTCAAAGCAAATCTCCAGGTTTCCGAAGCCAACCATCACTCAGACACCGCCCTCAAGAACTTCAAGCCTCATAGTACTATCTTCGTGTGACTCGAGGGTCCCGACGGCCCGGGTCTATCAGACCACTTCAAGCTTGCTCTGAGGAACAACGGTGGGCTCACAAAGGAGCCATTTCTATCAAACAAAGCCGAGAAAAATATTCGCATTCGAGCTAGATGTTGATAATCGTCAGCAGAAGCATACATTCAGGATCCCCGCAAAATTAAAAGGAATATGGCAAACATCAAAGGCAGAAGTCAAAAAATATCTTTACATTTATGGAAATTTGCTTACAACAAGCCCTCGAGGGGTCCTTACATATGATTACAAAGGCTTACAAAGGGTCCTTACACAAAAGCAAAAAAGCAAAAGGGAATGGAAGAAGTAAAAGACTAAAACCTAGTCTACCCTCAAAGGTATACCTACGGTGGCAGCGTCTTTGAGCGCTATTTCCTTGAATGGACGCCCCCAACATACTCGCCCCGGTTCCTCAAAGTAGAACTTCAAAGAAGCACTTCAGAGGAGAAGACGAAGAAGAAAGTGGGAGGAGCAGGAAGGGATGAAAAAATGCCATAGCCCACCAAAGGTCGAGGACCCTCATCGGCCAAGAGAGCCTCGGACCAATAACGGACTTGGCGGGAGTTGACCTCGCTTACACGGATACTTTGAATCCACTTCTTGGGACATTGAGCCGTGCAAGCTACCAGCCAGGGTCACAGCGCTACACCGGGCCGGGGGATGAAGGTGAGCAGCGGTGTATAGTCCAAGCCCCCTCGTGAGCAGCGGTGTATAGTCCAAATGACTTTCTAAAGTTGAAGAAAGACGGCCCCCCATGTATCATCATCCCGAGTCAATAACAGCAGTAATAGCAGCCGTAATAACAATAGCAGCAGCGTCGAGACAATATAATCTCGTTTGACATGGAGAAGCTCGGGCAAGAGGCCAGTACGCAGCTGATAAGAATGCTGCCATACAGCCTTAGGGCCGTGAACCCCAACATGGCAGTTAACAATAAAAGAAGATGGTGAAAAAATAGTGAAGAGAAATGGATGAACGAATGAAAGAAGACACTTAGCTGAAGAAATAGCGTCAGAATGCGCCCATTTATAGGGAGAGATGACACGGTCTTCGATGACTTTGAAAGACGGATCGGCAATCACAATCAATGCGTTCTTGAAAACTGAATCGACGGCGGTACTACCACTTTGAAGAAAGAGAATCGACAGTGCATTGAATGGTACTGAAAAGACAAGTCCAAGGGATTTCCCGATTGTCACAAAGGCTCACGTCATAGGTTGCACCGATATGACATCGGCGCAGGGAACTCAAGGAGTTGGTCGTCAAATTCATTTCCTATCGCTTCGGTCTAGGAAATGCAGAGACTATCTGTATGCGGCAAAATCGGAGGGACCAATTTCCCGCTATTGGAGGATTTCGGAAGATCGCCTTGAAGCCTCGAGGCCGCAAAGATGCGCTCGAGTCTTCTCCCTCGGAGCTCATCGACACCCGACCTTAAGAGGATATCGGTCGAGGCTAAAGTAAAAATGGGAGTTCCCAAGACGCGGCTAAGTCTGACAAAGCCTAGCCAGGCTATTCTGAGCCCTAATCGGGGCGTCACTTCCAGCCGTCCTATCTCCACACCTTTACAACTAATGGGTACCTTACCGTATAAGCCTCCCCCCTTTTTTTCTATATAAAGGGAGTTTTTTACTATTTTGTAGAGCACTGATGTTGCTCCAAAGACTCTATATGAAATGTATGATAACTCTCTCTCTTTCTCTCTAATACACTCTCTTGATATTGTTGCTCTGTCTTATTATCTTCGTACTCGTTCTACATTTGTTGCTTGTTATTGGCCATAAAGAGCCTCCTTTAATATTATTGCATCTGTTAGACCTTCCCCGATTGCCCCTGATAGCTCGAGTCCGAGCTCGGGACCCGACCTCGAGGCCCCAAATCGACCAGCTTGAGGCCCCGAAAGGCTATCTCTCGGTTCGATTACCGCTTTATTTTAGCTCGCATCTCGCCCTTAAACTTTATACATATAGCATCTATTGCTCCACAACTAGCATAAAAATAGATCACGTATTTTTGGAGTCCCATCAACAAATTTAATTGTTATTACCATTTTCACGGTAAACAAATATGACCTTCGTGGGTTTACTTTTGTGCCTTAGACAGTTAAGTGCTAAATGCCTTGCTTTGATTCTTTCAGCTTAAGCGAAAAGATGATCTAATGCGAGAGGAGCTTAAAATCAGAGATACTGAAATCCTCGGGCTGAAGCAGTGTACAGACAAAGTATCCTCCGATAAAGAAGTGCTCCGAGAGAGGCTGATCACGGTTGAGCATCAATTCCAAGAGGCAGAGGGAGAAAGCCGTAAATACAGAGATCTCCATTCTGAATCAGTCACTGAGCTATCTACAACTAAGTCTAAGGCCGCTGAGCTCATGTCCTCATACAGAAAAGATGCTGTTGCTGCAAATTTTCGAGCCAGGAAGGTATCCGAAGAGGCCGAGCTTAAACTGTCTCGAGCTTTGAAACATGCACAATTAAGATATAGGAGACAGGATCTCGAGGATATATACGTAGGGGGCATCGATTTGTCTGCAGATCGAGAAGGTGAAGGCCCTAGAGGAAAAATTGGCAATTCGGCTTTCCTCCGATGACGGTTCAGCCAGTGATTCGGCCAGCGGCTCGGAGGACGATGAAGACGAAGATGAAGTCCCCGAGGGGGAGGAGGCCATCGATGTTCTAGGGGTCGAGGGCCAGGCAATTGGAGGCATGATTCCCGAAGGAGCTCCATCTGGTTAAGCAACCCCGATGGTAGATTAGGTTTTCATTTGTTCCTTTTTTGTGTAAGGACTCCAGGTGTGAGCCTCGTAAATATGACTTTGTGAAACCTTACCATACATATATATAAGGATTTTCGCTTCTCATTATTTCTTGTTTTCCCTTTGCCTTTTTTGAATAAATTTCGACGCTTGTCGATAACCAGTTCGATGTGTCGAACTTATGATATAAACCCCTCAAGTTTTCATGCTCAATGGGTGGTTGATAATAGTTGACTTTTTAGGGCTTGGTCCTCGAATCAAATTTTGACTCAGGCTCGCTGACCCTTAGGTTTTCAATATATCGGCTCTTAGGCTCTTTGGGATGGCTCTTAGGCTCTTATGCGTTGGCCCTTAGGCTCTTACGCATTGGCCCTTATGCTCTTTAAGCTGGCCGTTAGGCTCTTATGCATTGGCCCTTAGGCGCTTTTTAGATTGGGTCGATGCGACCTCTAACATGGCTATAGTTTTCCCCTTTTCGACTGAAGTTTTGATTATGCCTTGGCAATTTTTATTCTTCCGACTCTTCGGCAGCTCAAATAAGAACCTCGATTATGAGCCGATTGTGACGATACTTGAGTACCTCGGGAGGTTCTCTTGAAGGCTAATTTTTCAAAGCCTTTTTGCTGAAAGCTGATTGTCTCGAAGCTTTTTCATTATTTGGAGCTGATATGATTGAAGCTCTTTTATTTATGCCGAGGGTAGCCTGATTAACCGGTTCTTTTCAAAGTATTTTCGAAGTATTTGAAGGCCTTTTATTATTGTGGTGGCGGTCGGATGTCTCCGAGCCGCGTTAATTTGGCCGGAGCCTTTTGATACGACCGTAGTCGATAGTCCCCAGGTGAAATAACCTCGGCATCTATATTGAGGGTATGCCTTTTTAGGGGTCCTACAAGTTCGATATATAGCCTCGGTCTTAATATCGGGGTTATGCCTTTTTAAGGTCTTATAAGTTTGAGCATGCCTTCTTAAGGGCTTACAGATTTGATGTTGCCTCAGTGAGGGCTTACGAGCTCGAAATTGCCTTATTGAGGTCTTACGAATTCGAGTTTTTGATGGCTTCGACGAGCTGTCTGTTGACGACAATCCCCGAGTGTTAGAGGGTTTTCGGCCCTTAAGCCATTTTGCGTGAAAGTATTGAATTTCTTCGAGTGTTTTGACAAGTAAAGAGGCTTCCTCAATTGTTTGATGTATGTGTACATATTTTTTTCCTTTGGAGGCTCGATTGTTCTATATGGACACGGTTCATTTGACCGTTTGGCCCAATACAATATTCTCCTATCGAGGTCCTCCTGGGCGTAGTTCGGTTTCTTACAAAGGGTGACCTCTTGGGGTGATGCACCCCAGTATTTGAGGTTGATTGAAGAGAAGCCTTGAATACTTGATGAGTTCTCCTTAGGTAGCATATGGATGTTGCCTCGTTAAAAACCTCGCTGGTAAAACCCGTTCGGGATAAAATTCGGTCTAAGAGAAAACGAGTGCAACGCATGCTTTAAAACCCAAGGTCTTCAAGCTGGAGGGCGCTTCGATTCCTCTCGATCGAACACCTACAGTAAGCTAGTGTAAAACATAAATAAAAAGGGAGAGTGTTGTACCTTAACGATGGTGTTCGAGCTTTGATAAACTCCAACTACTTGTTCCGAGGCTGCAGCACGGTCCTTTACTCACTCGTTTGGATGTAGTCGAGAATGTAGGTTGTAGTTGCTAGCTGATTTTTTACTTATCTTTCGGCCTCTTTGATGTAGAGGGCGTCGATGCCGGTGACATGTCGTGCACCGCGGACATCTCTCTTGCTGCATGCTGCTCCCCGCATACTGCCTTTACTCCATCCTTGGTTGGAAATTTCATTGTTTGATGGCGGGTCGAGGGTACTGCCCTCATACTGTGTAACCACGGCCTTCCAAGTGAGCATTGTATCTCATGTCACCTTCGATGACATGAAACTTTGTATCTTGGATCATACCGCTACGTTAACTGGGAGGATGATTTCCTTTTTTGTTGTTTCACTCTCCATGTTGAATCCATTGTGGACTCGAGAGGCGGGTACGACTTGGTCGAGCAGTCCGAGCTGCTCCACCACCCTCGACTTGATTATGTTGGCTGAGCTACCTGGATCCACGAGCATACATTTAATCTGAATTCTATTTGAAAGAAAAGAAATTATCAGTGCGTCATTATGAGGCTGAGACAAGGTCTCGATGTCCTCTTTGCTGAATGTGAGAGCATCCTCTGGTACGTAACTCCGATTTCGCCTTTCCCTGGTGATGGATATCATTGTCCGTTTGAAAATGGGTTCCTGTGGGTCGTCGACCCCTCCAACGATCATGTAGATGATGTGTTGTGGTTCTTCTTGTTCGTTTTTCCTATCTACATCTCTTTCTCGGAAATAGTTCTTAGCCCGGTCACCGAGAAATTCACGAAGATGCCCTTCGTTGAACAAACGGGCTACCTCCTCCCTAAGCTGCCTGCAATCCTCGGTCCTATGACCGTGAGTGCCGTGATACTTACACATCAAGTTGGGGTTTCTCTGTGAAGGATCTGATAGTACGGGTTTTGGCCATCTGGCATCTTTGATTTTCCCTATGGCTGATGCGATGCCCGAGACATCGACGTTGAAGTTTTACTCAGATAGCCGGGGTGCCTCTACCGGCCTAGTGTGCCTATCGAACCCGGATTTACCCACGGGTCCCCGAGAATTTTGACCTCAATCCATTCTTTGATCGCCTCGAGGCATGTTACGCCTAGGAGCGTTTCTTCGATATTCTACGTACGACTGGTATCTTTCTTTGTTTGATCTTGGCTCCCTTTCTGTAAATCTTTGCTCCTTTGTTAAGAGCCTGCTAGGATATACTGAGCCCGAAGGGGCTCCTAATTGGTCGTCTTCGACCCTGATTTTTGACTGATACCTGTTGTGCACGTCCGCCCAGGTCACGACGGGATACTCAATCAAATTTTGTTTAACTACCTTGAAGCTACCGAACTTTGTTCGTTCAAGTCTTGAGTGAAGGCCTGTACTGCCCAGTCATCGGAGAATGGTGGTAATTCCATTCGTTCCATCTAAAAATGAGATATAAATTCCCTTAGCATCTCGTTCTCTCTCTGTTTGATTTTGAAGACATCAGACTTCCTGGTGGCAACCTTGATGGCACCAGCGTGTTCCCTCACAAAAGAATCTGCCAACATGGCAAATGAATCAATCGAATTTGGGGGTAGATTATGATACCACATCGTATCCCCTTTCGACAGTGTTTCTCTAAATTTTTTCAGCAAGATGGATTCAATCTCGTCATCTTTCAAGTCATTCCCCTTTACGGCACAAGTGTAGGCAGTAATGTGATCTTTGGGGTCCGTGGTCCGTTATATTTCGGGACATCGAGCATTCTAAACTTCTTCGGTATGGGCTTCGAAGCCGCACTTGGCGGGAATGGTTTCTGTATGAACTTCTTTGAATCTACGCCCTTCAGAATCGGGGGTGCGCCCGGGACCTGATCAACCCTCGAGTTATAATCCTCCACCCATTTATCATTATCTTCTATCTTCTTTTCTCGTGATTCAATTCTTTTGGTGAGGTCCTCAAGTATCTTCATAATAGCGGGGTCAGCTGCTGACCCGTTGTTGCTCGATCTCTCCGGTACCTGCTCGACTCGAGGAGCCGTTTCCGGTGCTACTGTGCTTGGGGATTTTTTGTGGCTTTGTAGCTGAGCAATAGCCACCTGCTGTGCTTGTAACATTTCAAAAACGACTTGAATACTAACATCTCTTTCCTCACCGCGTACACTCTCATTTGTATGAGAGCTCACATCGACATGCACAGCGTTGCGTGAGTTTACGTCGACGGGGATTTATGCCTCCCCTGGGTTTTGCGGTGGTACACCGGCATCCGCACCATTTTCTCCTTGGAGCTCATTACCGTTGTTTTCACGTGCATTTGCCGAGTCAGACATTTTTGACCTGAAATCAGAGATACTTGGACAAGAAAAAGTGTGAAGAATAACTTGTGTTTTTAGAAAACAAGCACCAAAACAATCACTATTATTTTTAGCCCCACGGTGGGCGCCAAACTGTTTACCTTGAAAATGGTAACTACAATTATATTTGATTTCGTGGTTATAAAAACACGTGAATTATCTTAACACTAGTTGTTAGGCAATAGACGCTAAGTGTGAGTAAAGAAAATAAGAAATGCAAACCAATAGGGTCACAAGGCTGGGCCACAAGCTAGCTGGAGCAGAGCCCCGAGGTCTAGATGGGACTAATGGCTACGAACGATTGATGAAGAATCAATGATAATAAGGGCCTTAAAGATGGACTTTTGCAGTTAATGATGAGCAATAAATGAAGAACAATAAATGAACAATGAAAGAAATAGCAATAAATGTGAAGAACAATAGCGTTAGTAAAGATCAGAGAATGTTGTCTTGTATTCAATATAAGGTGTTGTGTAATAATCCGAATCTCCTTACAAAATGACCAGGGTCCCCTTTATATAGGAAAGGGGGATCTTTGTATAGTACACGTCTAATCATGATAGGGAGATGCTATTAGTACAACTGTATAATGGCTCAGTAAGGATTTGAACTGTCCTTTGCAGGCTTTGTCAGTCCTCATCACGTGTCTTCAGGAGCCTTCTGCCCTTTCATGACGATCATCGATCGTACTGCTCCGAGATCGAGCATAATGAGCTTTCGATGTGCTCCCTCGAGGGATGCACCTCATGCCCTACTTCGGGCTTCTTCGAGGTTAGGCGTGGAGCGACATAGTAGCCCCAAAGTCGAACTCCCCAATTTTGTCCGTATACACTAACTATGTACTAAATTGCCAAATGACCTATTGTGAGGCTGTCACTTGGCTTAATGTGGATGCTTTTTCTTCTTCTTTTAGTAATAATATAGATAGATTATGCGATGTTATTGTAAATTTATTACCTATTTGTAGGTAATTTTTATAAATTAGATTTGATAAATGTTTTAATGATTGGGGAACTAATAGCATATAATGGAAGAAATTATTAATGATTATTTATAGGAAGAGAATTGATAATCCAAAGAACAATGTAGATAATTTGCTTTAGTGTGAAAAAAGAAGAAGATAAATTGGAAAGTTACAAGACATTACACAAGCAAAAAATCAAAAACAGAAAAAGTCAATAAAGAATTGGGAAAGTTACAATATGATTCATGTATATGATATCTTTAATTTTAAAAGAATGGTCTAGAAACAAAAATGAAATTAAAAAACTTTAATCAGTAAGGGATAATTTGGACAATATAAATTTACGGTGAAGATAGTTTAGTCTTGAATAAATTAATTTTCTGCTTATGCTTTTGCTTCTTTGAAGAAGCTAGAATTTTCTGCTGCTTACCAAAAGCAGAAAAACTGCTTCTGCTGCTGGCCAAAAGTACTTCTCCGTCTTGGCCAAACAGCTTAAATATTTTGAAAAGTAATTTTTTGAGAAAACAAACTTTTGGCCTCCAAGAAGCTTGGCCAAACAGGATCTTATAGGCACACAAGAATTTCAAAAAACCATTGTATGCGGTAAAATCATGTGCCCCTGATTTTGTGGGTCTGAAGGCTCACATCGAGGAACAGAAGGTTCGCGTCGAGGAATAGACTCACTATGGACCGAGTTCGAGCCCGAAGGCAGAACACGAGGCTCGAATATTTAAGTGTTCGAGGAACCTCGAATTCCAGTGTGATTAACCCCGAGATAATGCCGTTATGGGTTTGTTACAGAATGAGCAAGATTCCTTCCACGTCCTCAAGATCATGGCGTAAATTAAGGAATAGATTTGTACGAATCCGTACTAGGTTGTTAGATAGCTGTCCCAATTAGATTCTTTACTGTAAATAGAAATCTACCTTATTTAGGGTTTCCCTATTATATAAAGGGACCACAATCATTTGTAACGGTCATCAATTATTGGCAAAAGAATATATTCTCTTACTTTCTTGCTCATTGCTCACCGGAATTGTCCTTTAACTTTATTGTTCTTACTTTATTGTTCTTGACCTACCTCAAGGCCACCTTAGCCCGAGGTCGCGACTAGCTTGCACACTGGTTTGATTTTGCTTATTCCTTTCATTTATACGTTAGAGTCCTTGGTTATTAATTAGTATTGAACTAAATCACATATCTTTAAAACCATAAATCAAGTTTAATTGTTACTCGTATTTTCGAGGTAGACAGTTTGGCGCCCACCGTGGGGCTAAAGATAATAATGGTTATTTCAGTATTGATTCTGATAACACACGTTATTTTCACACTTTTCTTGTCAAGAATTTTTGTTCTCAGGTTAAAACATGTCAAACTTGCAAAACGCATCCGTACACAGCGACGATGGTCTTGGGTTCCATGGGAAAAACAATAATGTAGGGGTTGGTGTACCACCGATTAACCCTGGGGAAGTGCCAAATGTGGAACCAGTTGATGTCAGTTCGCACATTGCTTTGAATGCGGATTTAGGCGCAGACCCCGGAGGAAGTGTACGCAGGGGAGCCCGATCTGGTGCCCAAGGAACAAAGGGAATAGGAGATGGGGGAGTCAGCCTCCAAGAATATTCGAGATGCTTCAAGCTCAACAGGTTGCTATCGCTCAGCTTCAAAGCCAGCACAAAACTCCAAGTATAGTTGAACCAGAAAACACTCGGCGTATTGAGATGGTGCCAGAAATAACAAACGGTAATGGCTCGGGGACTGACCCCATGATTATGAGGATGCTCGAAGAACTCTCCAAGAGAGTCGAGTCTGGGGAGAAAGAAAAATGAGGATAATGACAAAAAAGTGGAGACTTATAACTCCCGTGTTGATCAAATACCGGGGGCACCCCCAGTCTTGAAAGGTTTGGATGCCAAGAAATTCATACAAAAGCCATTCCCCCCGAGTGCGGTTACGAAGCCCATTCCTAAATAGTTTTGCATGCCCGATATACCTAAATATAATGGGATAATCGATCCTAATGAAACATTACCTTGTACACTTGTAGGATTAAAGGAAACGACTTAACGATGATGAGATCGAGTCAGTATTGTTGAAAAAATTTGGGGAAACTTTGTCAAAGGGAGCCATGATTTGGTATCACAACTTGCCACCAAATCTATCGATTCATTTGCTATGTTAGCAGACTCTTTCGTGAAAGCACATGCCGGGGCTATAAAGGTGGAGACAAGGAAATCAGATATTTTTAAGATAAGACAGAGGAACGATGAGATGCTAAGGTAGTTCATATCCCTGTTTCAAATGGAGCGAATGGAATTACCGCCGGTCTAGGACAATTGAACAGTACGAGCTTTTATGTAGGGTTTGAACGAACGGAGTTCGATCGCGTCACGACAGTTGAAGAAAAATCTGATCGTGTACCCAACTGTGACTTGGTTAGACGTATATAATCGTTACCAATCGAAGATCAGGGTCGAGGACGACCAGTTGGGAGCCCCCTCAGGTACAATTCATCCTAATAGATTGGTAGTTAAGGCTCCGAGGGACACGAACAGGGAACCAAGATCAAACAAGGAACTGTATCAGCCATATGTCGATCGGAGAAACAACGGTTTGGGGCGTAGCGCTCCCCGGAACGATCGAAGAAATGATCGAGGTCAAAGCTCTTGGGGACTTATGAGTAAGAATGGGTTTGATAAACACATCGATCCTGCGGAAGCACCTCGATTATCGGAGTATAATTTTAGTGTTGATGCATCGGGAATCGTGTCACCTATTAGAAGGATTAAAGACACAAGGTGGCCCAGGCCTATACAAACCTATCCTTCCCAAAGAAATCCGAACTTGATGTGTAAATATCATGGCACACTTGTCCATAGGACCGAAGACTATATGCAACTGCGGGAGGAGGTAGCTCGATTGTTCAACGAGGGTCATCTTCGAGAATTTTCAGTGATCGAGCTAAGAACCACTTCAGGGAAAGAGACGCCAACAAAAAGAATGAGCAGGAAAAACCGCAAGATATAATTCATATGATCGTTGGCGGAGTCGATGTCCTACAAGGGCTTGTGTTCAAACGTACCAAGGTGTCAATTACTAGAGAAAAACAGACTCGAAGCTATGTGCCCGAGGGCGTCCTATCATTGAATGACGAGGAAGCGCAAGGCATATCTCAGCCGCACAATGATGCCCTGGTAATTTCTATTTTGTTAAATAAAATTCAAGTTAAACGTGTTCTAGTGGATCTAGGTAGCTCAGCAAACATAATGAGATCGAGGGTCGTAGAGCAGCTCGGCCTACATGACCAAATTGTACCTGCATCTCGGGTCCTAAATGGCTTCAACATGGCAAGCGAAACAACGAAGGGGGAGATAATCCTACCAGTGAACGTGGCCGGGACCATCCAAGATACAAAATTCCATGTCATCGAAGCCTACATGAGAAATAATGCACTTCTCGGGAGGCCATAGATCCACAACAAGAGGACAATACTTTCACTTCATCAGATGATGAAATTCCCAACAGTGGATGGTGTGAAAAAAGTTTACAGGGAACAACACGCTGCAAAGGAAAAGTTTGCAGTCGACGAGGTGATACCGGTACCAGCGCCTTTGACCTCAGAAAAGTCGAGCACCAAAGATAAGCAGATGGCCAAATAACAATCACCGTCCCCAGCCTCGACCGAATTGGAGAAGCAGGTAATCGAAGAAGAAGAGGAGGATCTTTTTACTCCTCGAACATTTGTTGTTTCCGAAGAGTCCGATGCAACCAAGTTAACGGTCGAGGAGCTGGAACAGATCATACTAATCGAGTACATGCCCGAGAAAAAGGTATACCTAGGAACGGGATTAACCCCCGAACTCAGGAAAAAACTCATTCAATTTCTTATCGATAATATGGATTGTTTTGCTTGGTCCTATTTAGACATGATAGGGATCCCACCAGAAATACCAACACACCGGTTAAGCCTCGACCCAAGGTTCAAACCGGTAAAGCAAAAAAGGAGGCCCCAGTCCGAGGTGAAGCATGCATTCATAAAGGATGAGGTAACTTAACTTCTTAAAATAAGGTCTATTTGGGAGGTAAAATACCACGAATGGTTAGCCAACGTAGTTGTAGTCCCTAAAAAGGGGAAAAAACTTAGAATGTGCGTAGATTATAAGGATTTAAACAAGGCATGCCCTAAAGACTCTTTTCCATTGCCTAACATCGATCACATGATCGATGCCTTTCTCGATGCCTACTCCGGGTACAATCAAATTCAGATGAACCCGGAGGACCAGGTGAAGACCTTGTTTATCACTAAGTTTGGAACATACTGTTACAATGTAATGTCCTTCGGGATAAAAAATGTTGGAGCCACGTACCAATGCCTAGTTAACAAAATGTTCGAGGAATAGACAGGTAAATCACTGGAAGTTCATATTGATGATATGTTGGTTATGTCCCTGCGCGCAGAGGACCATTTAACTCATTTGCAGGAAACATTCAAATCTTGAGGAAGTACAAAATGAAGCTTAACCCAGAAAAATGTGCCTTTGGAGTCGGCTTGGGCAAGTTCCTAGGCTTCATGGTATCTAATCGGGGAATCGAGATCAACCCCGATAATATCGAGGCCATCAAAGATATCACAATCGTGGATAGTGTGTAAGACGTGCAAAGGTTAGCAGAACCGCATTGGGTCGATTCATTTTGAGGTCATCAGATCGAAGCCACAGGTTCTTTTCCTTGCTAAAAAAGAAAAATGATTTCGCATGGACCCCGGAATTCCAACAAGCACTGGAGGAATTGAAGCGATACTTGTCGAGCCCACCTCTGCTTCACACTCCGAAGGTAGAGGAAAAGCTTTACTTGTATTTGGCTATGTCCGAGATAGCGGTAAGTGGGGTACTAGTTCGGGAAGAAGAAGGTATGCAGTTCCCTGTCTATTACGCAAGTCGAACTCTACGAGATGTTGAAACTAGATATCCATACTTAGAAAAATTGGCACTTGCATTAATAAGCGCATCTAGAAAGTCAAAGCCATATTTTCTATGTCATCCCATATGTGTGTTGACCACTTATCCCCTTCGAAATGTTTTGCATAAGCCCGAGCTATCGGGCCGATTGGCCAAATGGGCCGTCGAACTTTGCGGGTACGATATCGAGTATCAACCCCGAACAGCCATCAAATCTCAAATCCTAGCTGACTTCGTGGCCGATTTTACGCCGACCCTCGTACTCAAAGTGGAGAAAGAACTTTTGCTAAAATCAGGTACATCATCGGGGGTATGGACCCATTTCACGGACGGTGCCTCGGATGTGAAAGGGTCCGGGCTTGGCATTATTTTGAAGCCACCAACAGGTAGTACTATTAGACAATATATCAAAACTTCTAGGTTGAATAATAATGAGGCCGAGTATGAGGCCATGATTGTAGATCTCGAGCCAGCTAAAAGCCTTGGGGCAGAAGTCATTGAAGCCAAGTACGATTCCCCGTTGGTCGTAAACCAAGTAAACAAAAGCTTCGAAGTTCGAGAGGATAGGATGCAAAGATATTTGGACAAATTGCAGGTCACTTTTTACCGCTTCAAGGAGTGGACTCTAGATCATGTACCTCGAGCGCAAAACAACGAGGCCGGCGCACTTGCTAACTTGGGGTCATCGGTTGAAGAAGATGATATCGTCCTGGGGACTGTCGTCCAATTATCGAGGTCTGTGGTTGAAGAAGGTCATGCCGAGATAAATTCTACGAGTTTGACTTGGGATTGGAGGAATAAGTATATCGAATATTTGAAAAATGGAAAACTCCCATCGGATCATAAAGAGCCGAGGGCTTTACGAACCAAGGCTTCTAGGTTCACACTGGATGAAGATGGAACACTGTACAGGAGCACATTTGATTGACCATTGGCGGTATGTTTGGGGCTGGGGGACACCGATTATGTTCTACGAGAAATCCACGAAGGTCGCCGAGTCTTTGATTCGCAAAATTATTAGAGCAGGGTATTACTCATAGCATGGAAAAAGATATTAAGGAATTTGTTAAAAAGTGTGATAAATATCAAAGGTTCGCACTGATGATCCATCAGCTCGGAGAGCAACTCCACTCGGTCCTGTCCCCATGGACTTTTATGAAATGGGGAATGGACATCGTTGGCCCTCTACCAAAGGCCCCAGGTAAAGCTAAATTCATTTCATTTATGACTGACTACTTTTCTAAATGGGTGTAAGCACAGGCCTTCGAGAAGGTCAGAGAAAATGAAGTTATTGACTTCATCTGGGATCACATCCTGTGCCGATTCGGGATACCTGCCGAAATCGTATGTGACAACAGAAAGCAATTAATTGGAAACAAGGTAACGGATTTCCTCAAAGCACACAAAATAAAGATGATCTTATCAACAGCGTATCACCTGAGCGGGAACGGACAGGCAGATTCAATAAACAAAACTATCATTCAAAACCTAAAGAAGAGGATGGAAGATGCAAAAGGAAAATGTAGAGAAGTTCTACCCAAGGTTCTTTGGGAATATCGAACGACATCAAAATCCAGCATGGAGGCGACCCCGTTCTCGCTGGTATACAGCTCCGAGGCCTTGATTCCGGTCGAGGTCGGGGAACCCAGTGCCAGATTTTGACATGCATCGGAGGAGTCAAATCAGGAAGCTATTAATACTAGCCTCGAGCTACTGGATGAAAAATGAGAAGAATCGAAAATCGAGAGATACTATAATAGAAGGACTATAATAGAAGTACTAACCTTCGACACTTCGTAGTTGGGGACTTAGTTCTACGGAAGGTTACCCTCAATACTCCAGACCCGAATGAAGGAAAACTTGGCCCGAATTGGGAAGGACCGTACCGAGTCATCGGAGTTGTCGGTATAGGATCTTACAAACTTCGCACGATGGGAGGTGAACAACTGTCGAACAATTGGAACGTATCACTACTCAAGTGATACTACTTCTAAGGTATGGCTTCTCCCTTTTTCCATTTGAATTTAAAACTAACCCATCGCAGGAGTTCGATCGAAGACGTCGAGGGCACCTTTCTACACGAAGACCTTAGATTTTAAAGTACGCGTTGCACTCTTTTTCCCTCAGATCGGATTTTGTCCCAAATGGATTTTACTGGCAAGGTTTTTAACGAGGCAACAACTATGTGCTACCTAAGGAGAATTCAATAGTATTCAGGGCTTCTTTTCCATCAACCTCGATACTGGGGGGCATCACCCTCAGAGATTATATTTCGAGGAAAATACTTCACGCCAAAGAGGGCCTCAATAGGAAAACTTTGTAATGGGCCAAACGGTCAGATGAACCGTGCTCATATAGAATAGTCGAGCCCTGACGGCAAAACATGTACGCATGTATCAATTATTCAAAGAAGCATTCTTTCTATATCAAAACACTTTATGTCCCAAAGAAATTTGCTACTATACGAACATCGTACTTGTGATTTTGCGAGAAACGGCTCAAGGGCCAAAACGTGAATACACCTCCAATACTCGGGGACTATCATCGATGGTCAACACATTCGAGTACCTAAACTCGAATTCATAAGACCTCAAAGACGCATCCCTCGACGCAAAAGCCAAGGCCGTCGTACTCGGGGACTGACCTTTCAGACAAGTTCGAAAGGTTATTGGGAAATAAAGTCCAAGAGACACACCCGAAGGCTACGGCCATATTAATGACTACGGTCATATTAAAAGACTACAGTCATATAAAAAGTCTACGACCGAAATAATGAGGCTCGGAGACGTCCGACTTCCGCCATAAGTTAAAGGCCTTCTAATACTTTGATAAAACCAATTAAATAAGGCTACCCTCAGCAAAAGGAAACAAAGAAAGGCTTCAATAAAATCAGCCCCTCAAATAATTTGAAGGCTTCGATAATGTTAGCCTTCGAAAAAGCCTCAAGAGGTATTAAAATTATCGTAACACAAACGGATTACAAATAGGGTTCCGATCGATTAAACCCTCGAAAAACCTAACGGGTACAAAAACACACGCTAATGCATAAAAAATCTTACTGAGTCTTTTAGCCGAAAAGAGGGAAAATTTATAGCCACCATAGAGGTCGATTGGACCAACTTAAAGAGCCTAAGGGCTGGTAAAAAGGAGCCTAAGGTCTGACATGAAAGAGCCTGAGGGCCGATTTGGTAAACCTAAAAGGTCAATGTAATTAGATTTCGAGACCTCGCTCTCACTCAATTCGAACCCAAGGGTTCGATTACCCCAAATCTAAACATGTAATGGTTCGACCATGGCTCGGGGACTCACCATTGCCCGATATGAGCACGTAAAGGTCTATACCCAAAAGCTAGAACTAATTCGAGCTCGACCATGACAATTTCGAAGAAAACATCTGAGATAAAATCTCTAACACATAGCTAAAAAGGATAAAGTCATTGCAAGAATTGTACAAGGCATGAAATATCGAAATTCTTCTTTTATATATGTTGGAAAAGATTTATACAAGGGACCGATAAAAGGTCTTACAAAAAAGAACGATACAATAAGAAAGGAATATCCTATCTATGCCCGGGGCTTGTCTCTCCTTCAGGAGCAGCTTCTCCTTCGGGCCCAGCCTCATCATCGGACCCGCTCTGGCTGCCTTCATCATCGTCATCATCATTGGAGGAAACGAGGAAATTGGTATTAGCCTCGAGCGCTTTTTCTTGGGCTATCTCATTGGTTTGGTCGAAACCTCGAGTGTGAATCTCTTCGAGGGTCTCCCTCCGGGATTGACACTTGGCCAAATCACTGACCCGTTTCTCCCGGTTGGAGGCTTCCCTTAGTTCATTTTGAGCGGCCTCGACTTCCTTTAAGTACACAACAATGGTCTTGTCAGCCGTAGCCTTCGTCCTCTCGACCTCGGCTCTGGCATCAACAACCTCAGTCCCAGTAGCGGCAAGTTTGGCCTCGAGTTCTTAGATCTTCTTGGCCTGGGGCAAATTTTTTACTTTGATCCCCCGGTGCTGAGTCTCAGCTGAGGCAAGGTTGGCTAGGGCAGCCTCTTTCTCGCCAGCGAGCCGATACATGTTTTCCTTCCACAGGTTGCAGTCGGCCTTAACTTGATCAACCTCCCCCCGAAGCTGCCCGATCATGTCAATTTTTTGTTGTAGCTGATACACTGAAGTGTTAGCCCCCACAGTTGGGTCAATAGACCATACTCTTGCAAAACATGGGTTACCTGCTTGTCCAGCTCGGCCTCATTTTGACGAGCTTTGGCCAAATCTGCTTGTAAGTCCTTGAGCTCCTCCTCCTTTTTATTGCAAAGGAGCCTCAGGGCCTTCCCGTCATCCGAGGATCTCTTGAGCTCGGCCTCACATTGACTCAACTCGACTCTAAACTTAGTAATGGCCTACACAGATTAATTAACTCAGAAGGAGAAGAAAACAAAAAATTTTGCAACAATAAAAGTTAGTGCTTACCCGAGAGAAGAGACGTTGAGCCTCTTCAAAGAGAGTAGATGTGTCATTGAGGTCGATGGCATCATCGACCCCACTAAAACAATCGTGTAAAGGATCTTCTTCGAGGACCTTGCTCGGATCAGGCGTCTGCATAGCTTGAGCGTCCTTTATTGCATCCTCGGAATAAGATGGTAGAGAAGGGGAGTGACCTATTGTCATGGCCCCGAGCTTCTCACTCGGGCATTCTGATTAGCCTCGGGATTCTCGGCACTTGCCCCCTCCGGTGCACTTTTTGAAGGCAGAGGAATAATCTCAATCCCAGGGGACCCGGGGGCTTTGCTCGAGTCTTTCTTCAGAGTTCCCTCACCACGAGGCAAGGTCTCCGGTTCAGAGGCTTGGCGGCCTCTACCGATTTCCTAGTTCGGGTCACCAGTGCTGATTCTTCGCCCTCATTTTCTTCATCATCCAGAAACTGGTGGGCCGAATCTACGTCCACGTGAATAAGTTTCCTCCTTGGCCTTCGAGTAGGGGCCTTCTTGTCCTAGGGTTCTTCGGGTTTCGAAGCCCTTTTTCTTTTGCTATCTTTCCCCGATTTGGGAACCAAGGACTCAGCCTCTTCCCCGGGCGGGGCTGGCATCATTTCGGAGACATCTACAATGCCTGCATAAATAGGCATAAGTGAGATAACATCTCAAATAAAAGGAAAGCATAAATAAATCTGGGAGAAGAACTTACCATGGTGTTTGGCCTCCCATTTGCCCTTTGATAAGTCACGCCATTTGTGCTCATCGTACGAGGAAGTCACAGCCAGTTTTCGGACCCAGTCCTCGAGGTCAACATCGCATGGGGCATCCAAGCAACAGTTGCAAAAAAGGCAAAGGCATTACAAAAAGCAGGAACGGAGTATAAGAAGATTCTAGGAAAGGGACTTCACTTATGATTGGGATTCCACTTTTCCAGGAATGGCTTTTTTCCCTTAGGAATGACGTCCGAGGTCCTCGCTCGGACAAAGCGGCTCATCAAGCCTCGGTCCTTATCCTCGTCGTTACTTGCAAAGAAGGCTTTGCTTGATCGATGTTGAAGCTTGATCAACCCTCGAAAGAGCTGGGGTCGATACAGCCGAATGAGGTGTTTGAGGGTAAACTCTAATCCCTCGGCCTTGCTAGAGAAATAGCGCAACATAATCACGATACGCTAAAAAGAGGGATGGATCTGGCCGAGGGTAACTTTATATCTTTTACAGAAGTCAATCACGACTGGATCAAGGGGACCTAGTGTGAAGGGGTAAGTGCAAACACTTAAGAACC
This sequence comes from Nicotiana attenuata, assembly GCF_001879085.1. Taxonomy (NCBI): domain Eukaryota; kingdom Viridiplantae; phylum Streptophyta; class Magnoliopsida; order Solanales; family Solanaceae; genus Nicotiana; species Nicotiana attenuata. The sequence goes on from NW_017670304.1 coordinate 76,021, forward strand.
CTTCCACGTGAGTAGTAATTCTCTCCTTGGGGTTCGGGGATCTGCACCACGACCTCGTCCCCCCAGCCACAGTCTTTCTTCATGGCCTTGAGATGCTTCTTCGTTATCGACCTAATATCTCGAGATACATGCTCGCACCGACCTAGGATTGATGGGGGATTTTCAATGTTGAAGTCTTTCTTTAACACGCAGGAGCCGGGAATAATCTCGTGAAAGGCCGACGCCACAAGTTTGGGCGGCCAGGAAGAGGAGGAGGAAGCTTTCTCCTTTTGGGAACAGTCTTTGAGGTATTTGCCATTGACTCGAGTTAGAGGAAAAGGAAATAGACGGAGTTTTGGTATTTCTGACACTAAAAGGAACGGGAGTAGCAGATAATGAGAGAAAGGAGATGGAAAGAAGAAGATATAGAAAAAGCTTAGGGATGGTTTGAAGATTGAAGTAAAGTTTTCTCTGAATTTAAACCTTATATTTATAGGCGAGCGGCGACGGTTCAACGACGCTAGTGGCCTACCCCCACTGGGGAAGCATTTAAATGTTTTGGGAAAGCGAACCGACGGGTTGTTTCGGTCACTTCGAGGGCCTACGTAACGGGAATAACGTCATCATTAGGGACTACGGAAAATCGAGGTTCAAATCGTTTCTTATTATTTTTCTCTAAGAAACGCGGGGACTATCTGTATACGGTAAAATCATGTGCTCCCAATTTTGTGGGTCCGAAGGCTCACACCGAGGAACAAAAGGTTCGCGTCGAGGAATAGACTACTCACAATGGACCGAGTTTGAGCCCGAAGGCAGAACACGAGGCTCGAAGATTTAAGTGTTCGAGGAACATCGGAGTCCACTGTGACCAACCCCGAGATAATGCCGTTATGGGTTTGTAACAGAATGAGCAAGATTCCTGCCACGTCCCCAAGATCATAGCGTAAATTCCAAAATAGATTTGTACGAATCCGTACTAGGTGGTTAGACAACTGTCCCAATAAGATTCTTTACTGTAAATAGAAATATACATTATTTAGGGTTTCCCTATTATATAAAGGAGACCCCAATCATTTGTAACGATCATCAATCATTGGCAAAAGAATATACTCTCTTACTTTCTAGCTCATTGCTCACCAGAATTGTCCTTTAACTTTATTGTTCTTACTTTATTGTTCTTGACCTACCTCGAGGCCACCTTAGCCCGAGGTCGCGACTGGCTTGCACACTGGTTTGATTTTGCTTATTCCTTTCATTTATACGTTAGATTCCTTGGTTATTAATTAGTATTAAACTAAATCACGTATCTTTAAAACCATAAATCAAATTTAATTGTTACTCGTTTTTTCAAGGTAAACAACCCTCATGAATTCAAGTCAGGATCACCCATCTCACGAGGTGAAATTTCAGGACATTCTGAAGAATGTGAACTTGAACTGCAGCTACTGCTGATATTTTTCCCTAAGCTTAAAGGGTTATGTGTTCCATTGATATTTAGAGGACCGTACTGTGAATCAAATGATGGAGTTGAATGTGAAATCTTGAAGGGCTGAAGCAGAGGATGAGCCTTGTATCTTCTGAAGAAGCCGAGGTATCCAGAGATGGCGAATCATGTGTTGAAATGCTGCACTATTGGAGTCAGTCTTCAAATGCCTAGCTTGTTTTTGGTTCCTTCTTGGGGTAAATTGGTTTTGTGGTTATTGATATTTTTTTTAAATCTTATGTTAAATCTCCCATGAGATCTTACACACACATGAAATTTGAAAATAAAATGCACTAGATTTGCAATATTATATTATTCTATTCAAATTGTAAAGAATTATTTAGCCATTGCTCCTGATTTCAAATTCTTGTTTAATTGTTCATAATACTACTACAGTTGTGCAAACAAAAGTATAAAAGCACTATTTTAATTTGCGTAGTTAGATTTGACTTTGTAGTCTAACAAATATTATTTTGGTTATATGACGCTATTTTACATGAGATCAATAAAAAATAACATAAAAGATCGATTAAGAGATTTTTGTAAGGTCATGTTTTACTATTGAAATTATAAGTGAAAATAAGAGATCTCATTTCTCGCAAATAAAAGCACTACACTTGTCATTACTTAATTAATATTTTTGGAAGATAGTATTTATTAATTATCAAAATTATCAATTGTATATTTTAAGTGCATGGACAGAGAATAAAATGTATAAACCGTCTGTAAGGTTTTCATACTAAAACTTCCTATATAATAAACTCTTATTTCTATTTCATTTTTAGTTTGGCAAGGGAAAAAAAAGATATAATCGGTGAAACCAACGAGATTTTGATACATGTAATTACATAAATGATCAAAATTTTGAGTAAATTGCATATATATACTTGATTCTATCATAATTAATTGAGCGATCAAATTACCAGGAAAGTTGCCCCCTAAACAATACTCTAGTGTATTACAGCATCTGTTTTCTTTAGGTTTCTTTTTCCTTCCATGAATAAAAATGCTTGTGTTGATTGGAAAAATTATGGAGAAATTACAAAATGAAAATGATAAACATGAAGTTCCAAAATGAGGGATTTATAGGTGATAAATGATGAAAATGCATGCTTTTGAGTATGTTTGCATATTATTTCTTATGTAAGTTGCGAAAGACATGTTTATAAACATAAAATATGCTCACCACATGTTTATTGCGTGTAGGAATGAGTTTGGATGGAAGTTGGCGAAAATTAGATGATTTGATGCAAAAAGAAGTTGAGAGGCAAGAGCTGGGAGTGTGCCACGATTGGTGCATTACATGAAACATAGGCATGGAAATGGCCTACAAAGTGTATCTAAACCAGTGAAGTATGGCACTTTGGCACCAAACCCCAGCACGCGAAATAAAGAAAGAAGAAAAAAAACTGGGAGGGTGCGTAGGGGTCGCGCGTTGCGTGGACCCTAGGCATGCGAATCAACTCCTCCTTTTCGGGATAGGAGTGCTCAAAGCCACCCCACACAAACCCTAATTGAAATAAATACATCATACAATGTCCTTTTGAAGGGAGAGACACTACTTTAGGGTAAGACAACACCTAAGGAGGCAAGAATACACTAAAAGCAAAGAGGAATATTCAACCACGAGTTTTTCCTTTCTCTTCATATTTTTCATTGTTGGTTATGACTTTTAATATTGTAATTTTACATACTATTATCTAGAGTTTTGATGATACTTTTTGGAGGATGAATTCTTGTTACGTTTTTATGTAATTTAGCTTTTGGATTTCTCTACTTGTTTAACTATGTGCTAATTTCAGTTGATTGAATGGCCATCTGTAACGATCCGACCGGTCCTTTTGAGCATTGGTATTCCGTTCGGTGGTTTGGAGTCTTGAGTAGCTTTATATGATGTATTACCACTTGCGTGCATGGTTGGTTTTGATTTTCAAAAAGTTTGGGAATGATTCAGAAAAGTAATTATCTGTTTGGAAGCTTTAAGTTAAAGAGTTAGCCAATGTTTGACTTTTGTGTAAACGGTCTCGATCGTGTTTTGACTATTCCAACAGGTCCGTATGGTGTTTTTGGACTTAGGCGTGTGTTTGAATTTTGATTTGGAGATTCCTAGGTTGATTTTGGCTCTATTTGGCAAAAGTTGGCAATTTGAAGGTTTAGAAATTTTACAATTTGACTGGGAGTTGATTTTAATGATTACGGGTTCGAATTGTTTTTTCGAAAGTTGGAATATGTTCGTTACGTCATTTGAAACTTGTGTACAAAGTTTTGTCTTATTACGAGTTGGTTTGATGGGAATCAGACGCTTGGTTGTGATTTTGGAAGTTCTTGAGTTTCATTGTAATTTTTGATGCGTTCTGGTGTTCGATTCGTGATTTTATATGTTATACTGATGATCTGAGCGTATGAGCGAGTTCATGAGGTTTATGTACTTGTGTGGATGGTTGGTATGGTGTCCGAGTGAGTTTTAGAATAATTTTGGAGAGTAATGATCCTTGCTTCATGTTGCAGGTACTGTTGTTCTCGCATATGCGAGATAGTGGTCGCATTTGCGACCATCGCCATTTGCATGTATCCTTTCGCTTTTGAGAATCTTGGCGAGATGGGCAATTTCGTATTTGTGAGATTTGAGGTCGCATTTGCAAACTGTGAAGGTCCGCATTTGCGAGCTTCGTATCGCATTTGCGACATGGGGGTTTGCAGAGGGGGTATTGGCATTTGCGAAGCACTTGACTGCTTTTGCGACAGATGGCTCAGGGCACATCGCATTTGCGAGTTTTTGGGTCGCGTTTGCGACATTTGCTGGGTCTATAAGGGTACGCTCTTGTGAGCCTTTGTTCGCTTTTGCAGAAGTCGTATTCGCGAGCCGTTGATCGCAATGCGACATCTGCAACTGGTTATATGTTATGTATTTCAGGACTTAGGCTTATTTTATCACATTTGAGATTGGGAGCTCGGTTTGTGGTGATATTTGAGGGAGACTTTCACACTTAGCTATTGGGTAAGTGATTTTCACCTAATTTTGACACTATATTTTGATTTCTTATGAATTTTACACCAAAATCATAAAAAGCGAAAGGAATCTTTTGGGATTTTGACTATATTCTGAAAAATCGTAATTTGAAATTTGAGAGTCGATTTGGACTGATTTTAAAAACTTATCATACATTTGGACTCATGGGGTTATAGGTAATCGAGATCTGATCTACCCCTCGACTCGGGTTTTGATCGGGCAGGTCCGGGATTGACTTTTGAAAATTTGGGTAAAGATAACAATTCTATTAATTGAAATTGATTTCTTTTGCAATTTTTGATGTTATCGAATCATTTTTGGCTAGATTTGATCCAGGCGGAGCTGATTTCTAAGGAAAAGGATATTTTTAAAGTATTGGTTCGGCTTGTTTGAGATAAGTGTTTTGCCTAGCTTTGGTTGAGGGAATTTCCCTTCTAATTGATGTTGTTTGCTACACGCGGGGGTTATGTATATATGAAATGACAATCATATATACATGTGCCATGTGTATTCATCCTCAGGGTAGATTCTATCTTACTCTATGCTTTATTTGAATGTGTGTTCAACTTGATTCTATGTATTATTTCATTAATTGACTATGTGAGCATAATAAACCAAGCTAGAGAAATGTTGAGGTTATTGGTTCCTTATGTTGAACATGATAAACAAATCTTGAGAGCTATGCTAAGCTTGCCTCGGAGGTAGATAATCGTATGTTATGAACACACATTCGTACTTGTTCTTGTGTTGAGCCTTGATTGGGACATGTGCACTCGGTGACACATATGTGATCCTTTGTTTGACTGCTTGAACTTGGTTGTTTTATCTGATTTTGCTGTAATCATGTTTTTTATGTTGAACACCATCCGCACTTTTATTGATTATGTCTTTGTGGACTTTATTGATGAGTTAAGATGGTATGCTTCTTGATGATAATGTGTTATTTTGCATTATTGTGATAGTGGCACATGTGAACATATTGGGCGGATTGTTAGGTGTTGGCACGAGATTTCTGTCGTGTTATTTTCATTGTTGATATTGCACATGAAACGAGAAAAGGCGGGCTACACTGGGTTTGCACATGTGGCGAGACAAGGTGGAATGATTTTTTAATATGCGTGTGGCAAGACAAGGCAGGCAATTACTTTATTTTATCACACGCGGCGAAATAAAGGTTGCATTATAGATATGTTATGTGATAGCCTGGGGGCAATTTTGTTGATTATGCTTATGTGGTGGACAAGAGGGATATTCTTGTTGGTACGTATGACTTCTTTATGTGCGTCATACACTCTTACATGATTTGTTGCATTTTTTAACAAGCTAATCTATTCTCCTGTTATTACTCGATGATTTGGTTACCATGATGGATTTACCTACTTGGAGTTGTTATTTCGTATTTTGTTGAATTGTTGGTAGCATATCACATTGATGAGGTGAGGATGTTGTCATTACGTGTCATTACGTATTAATATATCCGATTCTTGAAAAATTCTCGTGAACGTGTTATATGGTAACTGATATGCAATCAGATTAAAATGTGGCACGAGGTTTTTACCGTGCAAGTGTGATTGATATTGTGGCACAAGGTCCTTGTTGTGCGGGTGTGACATATGTTGTGGCACGAGGTCTTTGCCGTGTGAGGGCGATTTATAATATGGGTACAAGGTGCCATATGTGTGAAACTATTTATTGACTTGTAGTTGAAGTTGAGCCTTTACTAGTATTAAATTGTTACCATTTGTTTTTATGAGATTATAGTTATTATTTTCTACTATACTTTCTGTTTCCAGTCTTTGATATATTGCACAAGTTATTTTACTAGTGAGTATCTTTCGACTTAAAAACCCCGTCACTACTTCTCTGAGGTTAGTCAAGATACTTACTGAGTACATGAGGTCGTTTGCACTCGTACTATGCTTCTACACCTTGCGTGCAGATTCTAGAACTGAGTAGCTGTAGATGATGGATCTTTGCATAGAAGACTTACTAGTGTTCCCGATTCGAGTTACCATATGTTCATGGTAGACTAGGACCTCATTTCTATTTATGTAACCTTCAAGCGGATATTGTATTTACCAGCTTTCTAAATCTAAATTATAGTGGCCCATGACTTGTACTACCAATCCTTGGGATAGTTGTATTGTATTCTTTTGTAGTTTTTATTTATAACAGTGATGATGTCTCATTACATTTGTAGCTTATGTTGTTCGACTTACCTAGCGGGTTGGGTTAGGTTCCATCACGATATTGGTGGGATTTTGGGTCGTGACAAGTTGGTATCAGAGCTCTAGGTTTATAGGTTCTATGAGTCATGAGCAAGTGTCTAGTAGAGTCTTGCTGATCGGTTGATGACATCCATACGTATCTTCGAGAGGCTAAGGGGCATTTAGGAAATTTCCCTTCTTTCTTTCCTTAACGTGCAACCTTGTTTGAGCTTGGAGCCTTTATTATTTATTCTCTTCCATACTCGCATGTGATGCTTCGCACTCGGTATCTGCTATGCACCGATGACTTGTGATGTCGTGGATGGACTACAAAGGGATATGGATGCTTGATCATCATCTCAATGTGTTGTCCAGGCGTAGATGTGGATGTGTTGGTAGATATTTCAGTTATTCATTTGTAGGATGAAGCGGATTCATGTATCTGGTTGATGAGTACGAACTCGAGAGGATTAATTGGTTGCCTAGTTGTTGTGAAAGTGGTAGGTTCATCTAAAGATGTCTATTTGAGGCTGGCAGGTGGGTTATCTCCTAAGAGAAGATTTGAGGTTGTGTGATTCGTATGAGGCTTCTATTTAATGGAATGCATATATTACCATTTTAGAGGGCTTGAAGAAGTTCACACGACTGTCATAAGGATGAATATGCATTTAGCAGAGTCTTTAGAGTATTCTACGACTAGTGCTACATAATTTTATGAAGTATTAAGCTAATTAGCAGTGCGAGATCAGGGCAGTCATAAAGGAAGGGTACTACGGGTTACAAATGATGTGTTCTATGGCTTTGAACCAAATGGGGGAGTTTGATATCGACGATCGGATTGCATAGTCATGCGTATATTCGTTCTTGGACTAGGGTGTGCTTGTGGATTAGTAATGATTTGAGAAAGATTTCATCGAGGAGGATTTCGGGCAAGGAATCGCTTGGTTGCTTCTTTTGGATATTCATGTGCTGGTATAGTGCGGGTTGTTCGGCGCGTGTTGGTTGTGCATCAAAGATTGGGCAGAGTGGATGACTATCTAGAAGAGTCTAACGAGTTCAAAATTCATATGTGGCATTTATGGGTTTTCAAATTTGTGTATGACTAGGACTGGAAATCTGAATTTGATGGTAGTGAGACTTGTGGTACTTCTATATCATTATTGATTCTATATTGCGGTATTAGAAAGGTGAAAGAAACAACTTTAGATTCATTAACGGGTTCTTCACCGCAGACATTTTCATGTTGTGGTACTCTTGCTTCTAGTAGTCTACGTGACTTGGTTGATTTAGAGGGATTTGCTTTAATGATTTGGTTACGTGCAAATGGGTTCCGAAGAGTTCTCGAGGTTTGGTCACGACTTGCGGTTACATTCATGGGGAGTTCATTACGTGTTGTGATTTCGTTCAACGAATTGATTTAGTGGAAGGTTTTTGGTTGATGGGGTATCTATCATACTTGTGATTCAGAGTTGAGAATGGGATCCTCATGTTTTTATATGATAGCATGATAGAGATGGTACGCAGTGTGGGATTGGGATTTAATGGGCAAGGTTGCGGTTCGGTTTTGAAAGAAAGGTCATGAGTTCAAGTTAGCATGGGAGATTTTAGATGTTTAGCGGATGTTAGTCCCACATGGTATCTCCTGGGAATGGTGTGTTAGGTGACGCATTGTGTCTTGACTTGCGGATGCTTGACTAGTATTATGGTATTCTCCTAGATGTTCGCTGCTGATCAAGTTTTTGCTACGTGGCGTAGAAGACTTATGTGAGTATTTTTTGTGAGATATTTGTGTATGAGTGACGTGTCAGTTACTGAGTGGTGGAGTTGGGATGGTATATGGAGATTCCTTTAATCTTGAGGTTAAGAGGCTGGGTGCTCTTAGAGGCAGACTATTCCTTGGTTGTGGACTATGAAGATATGTCATGAGTTAGACAGCTAATGGCATGTGCTATGGATAGGTTACCATATACCTTTGGAAGATTACTTACCTATTTGGTATGATTTGAACTTGATTTGGGGGCCATGGATAGGCCTAAGGAGAATGTTGTTTTACATCGGATCATGTTTGTTTACTCTTGAGCAGCAGATACTGTGGGTATGTCATCGGGCAGAATGAATGTTATTCGTGCCTTGGTTTGTTCCATATGTTGCTCTCTTATGCTACGGCGGATTGTGAGACTACTTGACTATTCACACACATGATGTAGTCCTGTTTGGGCATTGCGGCGAGACTCGAGTGAGATTGCTCTTGGGGTGTTGAATTTTTTATTGTGCCTTGGTTATGGTTTTCCTATTTGGGGCATATTGTGCTATCCGTTTCTCAATAGTTATAGTCATGCATGTCGCATGTTTGCTGTTGGTTCACATGTGGTTGTTGATTGTGAGCATCATGGCTCGATGAGTATTTCATGTAGATCAGCATATTTGGATCGGGCCATGCATCGCAGCGGAGTTATGTTGGGATATGATTATTGTGCATGCTTTGTGTGTTTTGCTTCTCTCTTATGGGATGGGTTCATTACATTGTGCTTTATGGTGGTATTTGTTGAACTTGTTGGATGGTCCTCTTATTAGGATCTCTTTCTGTTTTTGGTTATATGCGAGTTGTTGCTTGTTGGGTGAGAATTGCATCATATGTGACTAATTGGCACTTGGTGTGGCTTATCGGTAGAATAACTTGTACTAGATGAGATGAGATCACTGGACCTGGAATTTGTGTAGTCGGACTTAGATAAGGTGTGTTGGATAGGAATGTCATTAGTCAACTGAGAATTCGGTAATGGTTCTTGTCGAGCTAGAGAGCTCCATGACTTGTTGGTCTGACAAGTGGTTTGTGTCTTTACATGTTTCTTTCATTATTGGCGGAGTAGAAGGTTTGGAACAAGATTTTATTTGATGTGGAGTTTGTTACCGTTACCAGGTTTAGTAATGAGCAGTGGTTGCAAGATATTACTATGAGTACGTTGGTTATGTGGTATATCATGTGATTATATCTTGGAACATGGTTATGGCTTGATGCAGCTTGTTTAGAATTATACAGTGTAAGAATGCGAGATTCGAGTCTTATATTAAATTTCGGATGGTGGGATTTGGTTCTAAGGCTTATGGACTAAGGTTGAAGAAGGAATCTTTAGTTAGGTTAAGTTGACGGGTTTATATGGATTGAAGTGACGTGGGATCAACCATGGGTATGTATATGGTGAGTTTGTACAGTGATTTGATGGCTTTAGAACGACTTTTGGCACGTTCGAGGATGAAAATATATTTAAGTGAGGGAGAATGTAATGACCCAACCGGCTGTTTTGAGCATTGACATTTCGTTTGATGGTTTGGAGTCTTAAGTAGCTTCATATGATGTATTTCGACTTGCGTGCATGGTTGGTTTTGATTTTCCAAAAGTTTGGGAATGATTTGAAAATGTAATTCTCTATTTGGAATCTTTAAGTTGAAGAGTTGACCAAGGTTTGACTTTTGTGTAAACGGTCTCGAATTTGTGTTTTATTAATTCCAACATGTTCGTATGGTGTTTTTGGATTTAGGCGTATGTTGGGATTTTGATTTGGGATTTCTAGGTTGGTTTGGCTCTATTTGGCAAAGTTGGCAATTTGAAGGTTTAGAAATTTTACAATTTGACCGGGAGTTGACTTTGATGATAATTGATTCAAATTGTTGTTTCGGAAGTTGGAATATAATCGTTATGTCATTTGGAACTTGTATGCAAAGTTTTGTCTCATTACTATTAGTATGATGGGAATCAGACGGTTGGTTGTGATTTTGGAAGTTCTTGAGTTTCATTGTGATTTTTGATAGCATTTTGGTATTCGATTCATGATTTTATATGTTATTTTGATGATTCGAGCATGCGAGCGAGTTGGTATGAGGTTTATGTACTTGTGTGGATGGTTGGTGTGGGGCCCGAGGGGCTCAAGTGAGTTTCAGAATGATTTCGGAGAGTTTTGTTCTTTGCTTCAGGTTACTGGTACAGTTGCTATCGCATTTGCGAGTATCCTTTTGCTTTTGCGAATCTGGGCGAGATGGGAAATTTTGCATTTGCGAGAGTTGGGGTAGCATTTGCAAACTATGGAGCTTCGCATTTGCGAGCTTAGTGTCGCATTTGTGATAGGGGTTTTGTTGAGGGAGTCTTCATATTTGCGAAGCACTTGACCACTTTTGCGACAAATGGCTTGTGGCACATCGCATTTACCAGTTTTTGGGTCGCATTTGTGACATTTGTTGGGTCTGTAAGTGTAACGTTCCGACCGATCATTTTGTGTATTTGAGCCCTATTTCCTCTTTTGAAACTTTCTGTATGTGTATTTTTGATTTTATGACTTGGGGGATGGTTGGTTTCGTTTCAGGGTAGTTTTTAATCGATTTGGAACAATTGGTTCTTTGTTTGGAAGCTTAACCTGAAAATATTGACGGAGGTTTGGTTTTTGTGAAAACGATCCCGGAACGGTGTTTTGGTGCTTCCAATAGGTTTGTATGGTGATTTTGGACTTAGGTGTATGTTTAGAATTGGATTTAGAGGTCCCTAGGTTTATTTGGCTCTTTTTGCCAAATGTTTGCGATTTGGAAGTTTAGAAATTTTCTAAGTTTGACCATGGTTTGAATTTATTGCTATCAGGTTCAGATTTTGGTTTCGTGACTTGGAATTGGTCTGTTTTTTCATTTGTGACTTGTGTTCAAAGTTGGTGTCATTCCGAGTTGGTTTGGTAGGAATCAGACGCTTGGTTGTGATTTTAGCGATTCTTAAGTTTCATTGTGATTTCCATGTATTTTGGTGTCTGATTCATGGTTTTGGATATTATTTTGGTGTTTTGAGTTCATGAGCGAGTTTGTATGATATTTCTAGGCTTGTGTGGATGTTTAGTGTGGAGCCCCAGGGGCTCGAGTGAGTTTCGGATGAGTTTCAGAGTGGTTTGTGTGGGGTTCAGTTTTGCTGGTGCTGGGCTGATGCTGCAGGTCTTGCAAATGCGAGATCTTGTTCGCATTTGCGAGGAGGGAATCGCTTTTGCAAGGTGGGATGGGGGCTGGAGAGTTCTCTTTTGCAAACTCCTTGATCGCATTAGCGATTGGCATCTGGGCAGGCGGTGACCGCATTTGCGATCACGTGGGTACTTTTGCGAAGGGTTCCTTGTTTGCATTTGCGAAGAGTTTGTCGCTTTTGCGATATTCTCAGTGTTTTTCAAGCGTCATTTTTGTGATGCCTTCTTCGCATTGCGAGGGGCCGTATTTGTGTACCCCAAGTCGCATTTGCGACATCCGCAGCTGTACAAAAGGTTGGGATTTAGGGACTTAGTCTCATTTTATCACATTTTTGAGCCCTAAACTCGGTGGGAGGCGATTTTAGGAGGAGAATTTCATACCAAACTATTGAGTAAGTAATTTTGACTCAATCTTGATTGTATAACATGATTGTTTATGAATTTTTACATCTAAATTATGAGATTTGAAGAGGAATTTTGGGGAAGCCTGACTATGTTTTAAAAAATAAAAATTTGAGATTTGAGAGTCGAATTGGACTGGGATTTGAAAAGCAAACACATATATGGACTCGTGGGTTATGGGTAGTCAAGATCTACCCTTCCACTCGGGTTTTGACCGAACGCGCCCAGGGTTGATTTTTGTTGAATTTTTGGAAAATGTGTAAAGATCTTAACTTTATTAATTGAAATTGAATTATCTTGCATTGTTTGATGTTGTTAAGTCATTTTTGGCTAGATTTGGACCGAATGGAGGTGAATTTAAAGGAAAAATATTTTTTGAGTATTGTTTGAGGGCTTTTGAGGTAAGTATCGCACTTAACGTTGTGTGGGAAACTACCCCTTAGGATTTGGCTTGATTGCTTATTTGTGATATTGTGGATGATATGTACACGAGGTTACGAGTGTGTACACGGTTGTATGTGATAATTATGACCGGATTTTACCTGAGGTTGCTTCTATCGATTTGTTTTGATTGAGAGGTCTCTGCTCTACGTGTATTCACTTTGGATGACTACTTGAGTTTGTGTTCCATGTTAAAGATTATGTTTTTGGATTGTATTTTCCAAAATTGGCCTAGTTGGGCGTTTGTGAGCTTGTTGCTAATTTGAGTTAGCTGAATTCATGCTTATGTTTTGATCACCCATCTACATTTCTCTTATTTGTTTGTCCATGTGCACTGTGTTGATAAATTGTGAGTTTATGTCATGATGACAATTGTTGGCATGTTGTGTTGTGATAATTATGGAACATGAGTACTTGTTGGGCGGATTGTCGGGTGTTGGCACGGGGTTTCTGCCGTACTATTATTATTATTATTGATATTGCACATGCGGAGAGTTAAGGCGGGCTATATATATTGGGTTTGCGCATGTGGCGAGACAAGGTGGGATGATTTGTTAATACGCATGTGGAGAGACAAGGTCGACATTTACTTTACTGCGGTGAGATAAAAGTGGCTATGTGGGGATGATATGTGATGGCTTAGGGGCGTTTTATTAATGATGTTTGTGTGGTGGTGAAAAAGAGGTATGCTTGGTTACGCGTATGACTTCTTTGTGTGTGTCATGCATTTTACGTAATTTGTTACGTTGTTTCCAATATGCTAATCTATGTCTCTGTCATTACTTGATGATTTGGTTGCCAAGATGGATTTACCTACGTGGGTTTGTTTCTCATATTCTGTTGAGTTGTTGGTAACATAATGGATTGAAGTAAAAAGAAACTTGTATGATGCATTACTTTATTTGATTCTTGATAAATTTGTCTTGAACATGTTATTGGTAACTGACATAGGTGTGATATACGTGTTGGCACGAGGTCTTTGTCGTGCGAGTGTGACTTATATTATGGCACGAGGTCCTTGCCATGCGAGTGTGACTTATGTTGAGGCACGAGGTCATTGCCGTGTGAGTGTGACTTACATTATGGCACGAGGCCTTTGCCGTGCGAGTGTGACATATATTGTGGCATGAGGTCTTTGCCATGCGAGGATGATTGATAATCCTATTTGATAACTTATTGTCGAAATTGGACTTTTATTCTAAATTGTTATCATTTGTACTGATGAGGTTATAATTATTGCCTTCTATTATTCTTCCTGTCGGCGGTCTTTGATATTTTGCATAGGTTATTTGACTAATCAGTGTCTTGACTTGAACCTCGTCACTACTCCATCGAGGTTAGTCTCGAGACTTACTAGGTACTGACTGTGTGTACTCATACAATACTTCTGTACATTTTGTGTAGATCCAGGTACCGCAGAGCGTGCTGGTCGTCAGTGAGCTGATTCCGAGTTGTTGTAGAGACTTCAAGGCATACCCGCCGTTCCGCTTGCAGGCGTCGAAGTCACCTTCTATCGTTTTCCTTACTACTGTTTATGTAATTTCAAAACAATGTTGTTATTTTAGATTTTTGTGTAGAGCTTATGACTCTGTATTATTGGGTTTTGGGATTTATGTCTATCGTATTATGCTTTTTAGTTTTGATATGGCAATTCTTCAACTTTTATTTAATCTTTAAGTTGGTATTTCTCTGTTGAACTCGTTATGTGATATGCTTACCTAGTCTTAGGGACTAGGTGCCATCACGATTCTTAAGGTGGGATTTTGGGTCGTGATAAGTTTGTATTAGAGCTCTAAGTTCATAGAATCTATGAGTCATAAGCGAGTTTAGTAGAGTCTTGCAGACCGGTTGGGAGACGTCTGTACTTATCTTCGAGAAGCTATGCAACTATTAGGAAATTACAATTTTTTCATTCCTATATTGTGGATTTTTTGATTTCGGAGTTTGAGCCCTTGTGTTTCTATTCCCTCACTAAGGGCGAGGACACGAGCTGCACTTACTGATGATGCTGCCCCCATGGCCGGTGTTGCTAGGGGTCAGGGCAAAGGTAGAGACCGAGGAAGGGAACATGCTACAGCTAGAACACCAGGCGGAAAAGCCGCTAAGGAGCCACCAGTAGCTCCTGTTAGGGGGCAGGCACCCGAGACGCCTGTTGCTACCCCTGGACTTCATTAGAATTTAGCACACTTCCTGAGCATGTTTGGTACCTTTGCTCAGGCAGGATTGATCCCAGTCGCACCAGTTACTTCTCAGGATGGGGGAGGAGCTTAGACCCCCACCACCCATACTCCAGAGAAGCGGGCTCATGATGATCAGGTTCAGGGAGTCATGCCAGTGCAGCCCATGATTGCGGCTCAGCCTGAGGTTAGGCCAGTGGCGTCAGAGGGGGAGCAGAAGAGGTTAGAGAGGTTCAAGAAGTATCATCCTCCTACTTTTAGTTGCGCAACTTTTGAGGATGCACATGGTTTTCTAGACCAGTGTCACCGTATTCTGCACACCATGGGCACAGTAGGGTTGAGTGGGGTCGATAATACTACTTTCCAGCTGACGGGGTCGGCATATAGATGGTGGCAGACTTATGAGGAGAGTAGGCCAGCTGGCGCAACACCACATACTTGGGCTCAATTCACTGATCTAATTTTGAGGGAGTTTGTTCCATAGGCCTTCAGGGATGCATTGCGCACTGAGTTCGAGCAGTTACGCCAAGGGACTATGAATGTGTCCGAGTATGTTATGAGGTTTGCTGAGTTATCTCGTCATGCACCTGCTTTGGTTTCCACTTGTTGGCCCAGGAACATGTGAAGTTTTGAAGAATGACAAATGAACTCAGTCATGGACCAGGTCCATCATGTGAAGCACAGTCATGATCAACCTACACATGTGAGATGCACGTGAAGGAGATAAGTCCCATTGATTAAGCAGCAATATCTCCTGATATGATTGAAAATGTTGCATATTAGATAAGGGGAGAGAGTCTCCTTATGTGAAGAGAACACAATCCGGATAAAAAATAGTGTTGGAGTTTGTGATGTTCAAGGACTCAACTTCGATGGAAGATCAGCAATTGACTCCCAATCAAAATCTAGTTACTAACCTATTAAATAACAGTGATTGTTCTCTTTTACAGGGATTGCACAAACGCAGAAGTTAAACTAAATTGAGAGCAAAAGAGCAAGGCGATTTTTCAAGCAATTTATGTGAGATTTGAGTGTGCACTCCTGAAGCTACTTGAACAAGATAGAAGAACCAATTCCATTGTGTCTTTCTTTATTTGTAGTTCAATTGTAGTAGGTGATTTAAACTTGTACCTTTCAGCTTTCATAGAAGCAATTGTATTAGGTAGTTAGAGTGTTCAAGTTATATGCTAACTTGAAGTTGTCGCAACAGTTGAGGCTGTGTGCTACAACGGGATTAGAGTTAATCCTTAGGTTTACAAAGAGTTTTGTAAATGCTGTTTTGGCTCAGTGATTTAAGTGGAAGTTTGGGAAAATCCTACTGAGTAGTAGGTCGTGGTTTTTTTACCTTTTGAGCCAGGTGTTTTCCACGTAAAAATCTCTGTGTTCTTTATTTTATGTACTTATTATTCCGCAAATAGTAGTAGTTAGTACACCTAGAAGAACCAGGTTCTTCTAGAGCGAAAATTGGGTACCACACAAATCACCCCCCCTCTTGTGTGGTATTGACGTTAAGAACATCAATTGGTATCAGAGCAGGTTATCCTTGAAGAGGCTAACACCTTAGGAAAAGATCAACATGAGTGCACTACCTGGGAACAGGGAAGGACAATCCACTGCTAGGCCTCCACTTTTTAATGGACAGTATTATTCTTGGTGGAAGAACAGGATGAGGGATCACATCATAGGAGAAGACTATGAACTCTGGGACATAGTCACTGATGGTCCTCTAGCAACTACAAAGAAGAATGCTGAAGGAGTGGATGTGCCAAATACAAGAGTTGACTGCATTGCTGAAGACCTAAAGAAGTGGGAGAAAAATGCCAAGTCCAAGAAATGGCTTGTGTGTGGACTAGGTCCAGATGAGTACAGTAGAATTCAAAGCTGTACCACTGCTAAGGAAATCTGGGACACTTTGCAAGTGGCTCATGAAGGAACACCTCAAGTGAAGAGGTCCAGAGGAACACTGCTGTATTCTCAATATGAGAATTTCACCATGAAGGAAGGAGAAACCATCCAAGAGATGTATACAAGGTTCACCACACTGACAAATGAACTTAAGTCTCTTGGAAGGATTATCCTTGAAGAAGACAAAGTTGAGAAGATTTTAACAAGGGTTCTTCCAGTCTCTTGGGAAAGCAAAATTACCGCTATCCAGGAATCAAAAAATATTACTACTCTCAAGCTGGATGAACTAAATGGAAACCTTACTGCCTATGAACTGAGAAGACAAACCATGAAAATGGATGCAAACAAGAAGGAAAGGAGTCTCGCTCTTAGAATTGCTGAAGGTTCAGATCTGGAGGATGATGAAATGGCTATGATCACAAGAGATTTCAAAAAGTACCTGATGAGAGGAAAGGGATCTTTAAGAGGTACAACCTTCAACAAACCAATGGCTCCTGAGAAACAGACCAATGAGGGTTACTACAAGTGTGGTAAGACTGATCACATGATCAAGAATTGTCCTCAATGGAAATTGAGTAGAAAAAGGAAAGGGATGAACAAAGGAACAGGAAGAAGGAACAGGTTCAACCAAAAAGGAACAAAGGTTCAACAAAGGCTATGGTTGCTGCCTGGGGAGAAACATCAGATGAGGACTCAGAAGATGAAGCTGGAGATGAACAAGCACTTATGGCCACTGGAGAATCAGATGATGAACAAGAGGTCCAAGTGAAGGGAAGTAGCCAAATATGGTACATGGATAATGGCTGCTCAAAACATATGACTGGAAGCAAGAATCAGTTCCTTTCACTTGAGGACTTAAAGGGAGGTAATGTCTCCTTTGGAAATGGGAAGAAAGGTGAGATTAGGTAGGTAAGACAGACTCTCACTCCAATGAGAATGTCTACTTGATAGATGGCTTGAAATACAGCCTGATCAGTGTGTCACAACTGTGTGACAGAGGTAACCTTGTAGCATTCACCTCTATTAAATGCTTTGTGATTAACCTTACCATTGACAAGATTGTTTTGTAGGGAAAAAGAGTTAGCAATATTTACATTGTAGATTTGTCAACTCTTTCTGAAAATGAACTAACCTGCCTAAGTGTGTTGGATAATGATCCCCTCCTGTGGCACAAAAGACTTGGTCATGCCAGTCTGAATCAGATAAACAAATTAGTCTCCAAGTACTTGGTGATAGGGTTACCCAACATCAAGTTTAAGGAAGACAAAGTTTGTGAGGCATGTGCAAGGGGGAAGCAGGTAAGATCATCCTTCAAAAGCAAGAAGATGGTAAGCACAACCAAGTCGTTGGAACTGGTCCATATGGATCTCTGTGGTCCAATGAGAACCATGAGCAGAGTTGGAAAGAAATATGTAATGGTACTTGATGTTCTAAACGTCAATACCACAAAAGGGGGGGGGGTGATTTGTGTGGTACCCAATTTTCGCTCTAGAAGAACCTGGTTCTTCTAGGTGTACTTTCTACTACTGTTTGCGGAATTAAAAGTACATAAAATAAAGAACACAAAGATTTTTACGTGGAAAACACCTGGCTCAACAGGTGAAAAAACCACGACCTACTACTCAGTAGGATTTTCCCAAACTTCCACTAAAATCACTGAGCCAAAACAGCATTTACAAAACTCTTGTAAACCTAAGGATTAACTCTAATCCCGTTGTGGCACACAGCCTCAACTGTTGTGACAACTTCAAGTTAACTCTAACTTGAATACTCAAAGTACCTAATACAAATGCTTCTATGAAAGCTGAAAGGTACAAATTTAAATCACCTACTACAATTGAACTAGAATAAAAGAAAGACACAATGGAATTGGTTCTTCTATCTTGTCCAAGTAGCTTCAGGAATGCACACTTGAATCTCACATAAATTGCTTGCAGAATTGCCTCGCTCTTTTACTCTCAATTTAGTTTAACTTCTGCGTTTGTGCAACTCCTGTAAAAGAGAACAATCACTGTTATTTAATGAGTTAGTAATTAGAGTTTGATTAAGACTCAATTGCTGATCTTCCATCGAAGTTGAGTCCTTGAACAACAGAAACTCCAACCCTATCCTTTATCCGGATTGAGTTCTCTTCTCATAAGGAGACTTTCACTCCTTATCCAATATGTAACCTTTTCAATCAGTTCAGGAGATATTGCTGCTTGATCACCTAGACTTATCTCCTTCACGTGCATCTCACATGTATAGGTTGATAAATACTGTGCCTCACATGATGGACCTGGTCCATGACTGAGTTCATTTGTCATTCTTCAAAACTTTACCTGAACTTGGGCCAACAAATTCCCCCTTTTTGATGATGACAAACTCTGTGCTTTTACTGATCAAAGAATCTGTAAGAACTCAGCTTAACCATCAACACTTAACTTAGAAATTTAACTTATCATCCAGGACCAGATTTAATTAGGTTATAAATATCACATTATTCAGAATAAAGAGTAAAGCCACAATATCTCTTCCCCCTTTTGGCATCATCGAAAAGTTGCATACACAGTGTGAATCCCAGATTTTAATAATTACTCGTGGACACTGAGGCAACTGCAAGTGAAAACATGAGTCAATTTATCAATAATCAACAGACATAATTAAACTATTAAGATCAGAATCGTCATATAACAAGAGAAATAGCAGTTGTCATTGATAAGGATATGTTTCCACAAACAAACCACAAAAAGAAAGAAAAAACTTCCAAAACATGAGCAAAAAGAAACTGAAACATCCCTAAATCGGGTCACTGGGGTCACTGGGGGTTACTAGACTGGATCTAAAGACAAGTGCTGGAAGGCCTAGGGCTTGGAAGAACTAGATGGATGAGATTGGAGAAGGTTTAGCATATTCTAAAGCATTCCATCACTCTTCTCCTTTTCTTTTGCTAGCTCAGTTCTAAGGCCATCTCTCTCATTCTCCAATTCAGCCACACGTGCCTTGAGCCTAGCAATTTCATCATCCTTAGTTCCACACTCCTGAACCAAGGCCCTAACCTTGCTGTTGATGGGTGTCTTCAGAGATGAACCAGGTACAACTGGGTTNGTTTACAAAGAGTTATGTAATGTTGTTTTGGCTCAGTGATTTTAGTGGATGTTTGGGAAAATCCTACTGAGTAGTAGGTCGTGGTTTTTTTACCTTTTGAGCTAGGTGTTTTCCACGTAAAAATCTTTGTGTTCTTTATTTTATGTACTTATTATTCCGCAAACAGTAGTAGGTAGTAAACCTAGAAGAACCAGGTTCTTCTAGAGCGAAAATTGGGTACCACACAAATCACCCCCCTCTTGTGTGGTATTGACGTTAAGAACATCAATTGGTATCAGAGTGGGTTATCCTTGAAGAGGCTAACACCTTAGGAAATGATCAACATGAGTGCACCACCTGGGAACTGGGAAGGGCAATCCACTGCTAGGCCTCCACTTTTCAATGGACAGTACTATTCTTGGTGGAAGAAAAGGATGAGGGATCACATCATAGGAGAAGACTATGAACTCTAGGACATAGTCACTGATGGACCTCTAGCAACTATAAAGAAGAATGCTGAAGGAGTGGATGTGCCAAAGACAAGAGCTGACTACACCGCTGAAGACCTAAAGAAGTGGGAGAAAAATGCCAAGGCCAAGAAATGGCTTGTGTGTGGACTAGGTCCAGATGAGTATAGTAGAATTCAAAGTTGTACCACTACTAAGGAAATCCGGGACACTTTACAAGTGGCTCATGAAGGAATACCTCAAGTGAAGAGGTCCAGAGGAACACTGATGTATTCTCTATATGAGAATTTCACCATGAAGGAAGGAGAAACCATCCAAGAGATGTATACAAGGTTCACCACACTGACAAATGAACTTAAGTCTCTTGGAAGGATTATCCTTGAAGAAGACAAAGTTGAGAAGATTTTAACAAGGGTTCTGCCAGTCTCTTGGGAAAGCAAAATTACTGTTATCCAGGAATCAAAGAATGTTGCTACTCTCAAGCTGGATGAACTAATTGGAAACCTTACTGCCTATGAACTGAGAAGACAAACCATGAAAATGGATGCACCCAAGAAGGAAAAGAGTCTGTCTCTAAGAATTGCTGAAGGTTCAAATCTGGAGGATGATGAAATGGCTATGATCACAAGAGATTTCAAAAAGAACTTGATGAGAGGAAAGGGATCTTCAAGAGGTACAACCTTCAACAAACCAAGGGCTCATGAGAAATAAATCAATGAGGGTTGCTACAAGTGTGGTAAGACTGATCACGTGATCAAGAATTGTCCTCAATGGGAAATTGAGTGGAAAACGGAAAGGGCTGAACGAAGGAACAGGAAGAGGGAACCGGTTCAACCAAAAAGGAACAAAGGTTCAACAAAGGCTATGGTTGCTGCATAGGGAGAAACATCGTATGAGGACTCAGAAGATGAAGCTGGAGATGAACAAGCGCTTATGGCCGTTGGAGAATCAGATGATGAACAAGAGGTAAGTATTCTTCATCTCAAGGACAAGACTAATTTCCTGTCTAAAGAAAGGTTGTCTGAGCTACTGCTAGACTTCATTGATGAGTCTGAGATAATTAACAATGAGAAGGAAGAACTGTCTAGGAAATGTGTGATCCTAAAAGCCAAGTGCAAAAATCTAGAGTCTAGGGCTAATGAGAGTGAAAGTAAAAATGCTGAGTTGAAGAACCAGGTTCTTGAACTTGACACTAGTGTCCTAGAACTTAAGTCTGAGAACTTAAAACTAAAATTGGGAACAGGAAAGAAGTATGCTGATTACACACATCTCACCCTAGAATAAAACTTAGGAAAAATGAAGGATGAGCTGTACAGAAAGGATGAGCAGATAAGAGCACTAAAAGAAGATCTAGGGAAGGTAAAACATGAACTAGACAGAACTTGCAAATGGAATAAGGCTTTTGGTGCACTCTCTTGGTTACAAGAACATCACAGTAGCAACAAAAGAGGACTTGGTTATGGGACCCAAGCACCTAAGTGGGATCCTAAAAGCAAGTACCTCACTCTTCCTGAGAACAAAATCTGCACACACTGTGGCAAGACTTGCCATTATAAAAATGAATATAATGCAAAAGAAAAGCCCAGTCAAAAGAACAAAACTTTTATTCAAGGAAAAAGTAGGCTGCCTGGGTGGGCTAGAAGGAATCTGATTTATCCCTTTGCCTATAGAAAGGGACCCAAACTAGTTTGGGTTCCTAAGACTAACCCCTGATTTTTTTTTTGCAGGTCCAAGTGAAGGGAAGTAGCCAAATATGGTACATGGATAGTGGCTGCTCAAAACATATGACTGGAAGCAAGAACCAGTTCCTTTCACTTGAGGAATTAAAAGGAGGTAATGTCTCCTTTGGGAATGGGAAGAAAGGTGAGATTATTGGGGTTGGAAAGGTAGGTAAGACAGACTCTCACTCCATTGAGAATGTCTACTTGATAGATGGCTTGAAATACAACCTGATTAGTGTGTCACAACTGTGTGACAGAGGTAACCTTGTAGCATTCACCTCTACTAAATGCTTTGTGATTAACTTTGCCACTGACAAGATTGTTTTGCAGGGAAAAAGGAGTTAACAATATTTATATTGTAGATTTGTCAACTCTTTCTGAAAATGAACTAACCTGCCTAAGTGTGCTGGATAATGATCCCCTCATGTGGCACAAAAGACTTGGTCATGCCAGTTTGAATCAGTTAAACAAATTAGTCTCCAAGGACTTGGTGATAGGGTTACCCAACATCAAGTTCAAGGAAGACAAAGTTTGTGAGGCCTGTGCAAGGGGAAAGCAGGTAAGGTCATCCTTCAAAAGCAAGAAGATGGTAAGCAGAACCAAGTCGTTGGAACTGGTTCATATGGATCTCTGTGGTCCAATGAGAACCATGAGCAGAGGTGGAAAGAAATATGTAATGGTGCTTGTTGATGATTATTCTAGATTTACCTAGGTTCTATTTCTAACATCTAAAGATGAAGCATTTGACATGTTTACTGCCTTTGTTAGAAAAATTCAGAAACAAATAGGAAATCAACTTGCATCCATTAAGTCTGATCATGGAACTGAATTTGAAAATGCTAAAGTTGCTGAATTCTGTGATGAAAATGGTATAGTTCATAATTTATCTGCCCCTAGGACTCCTCAACAAAATGGAGTAGTTGAAAGAAAGAACAGGACTCTTGAAGACATGGCTAGGACTATGCTTCTTTCTAGTAAGCTGCCCCATAGCTTCTGGGCAGAGGCTGTAAACACTGCATGTTACATTATCAATAGATACATGACTAGACCTCTTGTAGAGAAGACTCTCTATGAGTTACTTAAAGGGATAAAACCTAATATATCACATCTTAGGGCATTTGGATGTAAGTTCTTTGTGCACAACAATGGAAAGGACTCCCTAGGTAAGTTTGATCCCAGAAGTGATGAGGGAGTATTCTTGGGATATTCTTCACATAGCAAAGCATGTAAAGTGTTCAATAAAAGAACTTTATGTGTAGAAGAAAGTGTACATGTAGTATTTGATGAAACTAACATTCTCTCTGAGAGACAAGAACATGAAGATGAAGCCATTGGATTGGTAAAGGATTTGACTGAAGCCTCAGCACAAGTCAAAGTGGCACCAAAAGAAGGAACAGGTGATGGACCAGGTTCTTCCATTCAGGGCAACCTGACAAGGGGAACTTATCAAAGAGGAACTGAAATAAATCCCCTAAAAGAACTTGTTCATGACCCTGTTCCTGAGCAACAACACATGGGAGACGCAGCTAGTAGGAACCAGTTGGTTGTGAAACCTCACAAGTATCAAAGTTCTCATCCTGTTGAGAACATTATCACTGATCCAACATCTGGAGTCAAAACTAGATCACAACTAAAGAATTTGTGTGCTTTTGATGCCTTTTTATCTCTTATTGAACCTAAAAATGTTGTTGAGGCTTTGCAGGATGCAGATTGGGTCAATGCAATGCAAGATGAACTCAATCAATTTGAGAAGTCAAGTTTGGCATCTTAGTTCCAAGGCCCAAAGATAGATCAGTCATTGGTACAAAATGGTCTTTAGGAACAAACTTGATGAAGATGGAACTGTTATAAGAAAACAAGGCAAGACTGGTGGTCCAAGGTTACAGCCAAGAGGAGGGCATAGATTATGATGAGACTTTTGCTCCAGTTGCAAGACTAGAGGCAATCAGACTTCTCATAGCCTTTGCAGCACATATGGAATTCACTCTTATCAGATGGATATCAAAAGTGCCTTCCTAATGGCTACCTGAAAGAAGAAGTGTTTGTGAAACAACCTCCAGGGTTTGAAAGTAAGGAATGTCCTGAGCATGTGTACAAGCTAGACAAGGCTCTCTATGGACTCAAGCAGGCCCCATGAGCATGGTATGAACGACTGTCCAAATTCCTGCTTGAACATGGCTACAAAAGAGGTAAAATTGACAGTACCTTATTCTTAAGGGAAAAAGGTAAGGATATCCTTGTGGTACAAATATATGTTGATGACATAATCTTTGGGGCCACCACTGATAAGCTAAGTAAGGACTTTGCAAAACTAATAGGGAGTGAGTTTGAAATGAGCATGATGGGTGAACTTAACTTCTTCTTAGGCTTACAGATCAAACAAAGTCCAAATGGAACCATGATCCATCAGCAGAAGTATGCAAAGGAGCTAATCAAAAAGTTTAAAATGGAAGAATCTAATGAAATAGACACACCCATTGCAACTGCCACTAAATTAGATGTTGATGAACCTGGTTCATCAGTTGATCAAAAGCTGTATAGGGGTATGATTGGTTCACTCTTGTATCTTATTGCTAGCAGAACTGACATTGTTTTCGGTGTAGGGCTTTATGCTCGCTTTCAGGCTAATCCTAAAGAGTCTCACCTGACTGCTGTCAAGAGGATACTAAGATATTTGAAAGGCACCACTGATCTGTGTCTTTGGTATCCCAAAGGTAGCAATTTCAATCTAGTAGGATATGCTGATGCTGATTATGCAGGCTTTCTAGTGGATAGGAAGAGCACCTAAGGTATGGCACACTTCCTTGGTTCATGTCTTGTGTCATGGGCTACCAAAAAGCAAAATTCAGTGGCCTTCTCTACTGCTGAAGCTGAATATGTTGCTGCTGCTTCTTGTTGTGTTCAATTGCTATGGATCAAACAGCAGCTGGTAGATTTTGGTGTTGAAGTTGGTTGCATTCCTATATTCTGTGATAACACTAGTGCTATAAGTATGACAAAGAACCCTGTTCATCATAAGAGGACTAAGCACATAGATGTTAGGCACCACTTCTTAAGAGATAACTATGAGAAGGATTGATCTCCATTGAATTTTGTGCTACTGATAAACAAATTGCTGACATCTTCACTAAAGCACTAAGTAGAGAAAACTTTGAGAGGAACATGTTGGAATTAGGGATGATTAAGATCACCTAATAGGTCTAGTTCAGAATGCACAGTGAAAAAAATTGAAAAATGAAAAAAAAAATTGGCTAGGAATTCTGAGCTTGTGTAAATATCTAGATTAATTTTTACTCAGCTTCATACTTTAACTAGTATACTCCTGTGACATGTGTTTATATGTCTCACTGATCTCTTACAAAATTTTCTCTATTATGGTATATGAGGCATGCTCAAGAGAATTCTAAATGAAGAACCTGGTTCATCAGTATAGGCTCATATGAAAGCTCAGGTATGTTTTCTATACTTTGCACAACTAGAAAGATTAATGGTTCAATCATGAGCAGAAGTCCAATACTTGTCAAATTCCTAGAATATTCTATCCGTTGGCATTGAACTAGTTCCGTCCCTCTAGAATTCTAAACCGTAATATTGGCCTAATATCTAGGGAAGCCAAATTGATCATTAAAATTTCTGGACTCTCAGTTTGATTAGACTTCTATTTGACCCCTGAAAAAGTTGTCGTTACTTAATTAATGTCTAATTCTCTTTAAATACACACCACATCTCCAGCCTTCTTCATTATTCTAAAACCGTCAAAAATTCTTCTTCAATTCAAGTTGCCCTCTTCTCCAAAATTCCCAAATTCTTTCAAGAAACGAACAATCATATCTAACCCACAAGATCATCCTGGCACTCCTCCACCACCATCACCCTCAAATTCATCCTCATCTACTCCACCCAGTGTATCTCCAAAACCTAGGTTTCGAAGGCAGAAAATGCTTGCTCAAAAATCTGTAGCATCTGGGGCTCTGAGGAAGGTTTTAAATGAAAGGTTGAAAGCTAGCCAAGTAAAAGAAAGCCCAGCTCAAAATTCTGACTCCAGTTCTGAGTCTGAATCCTTTCAGTCGCAGACTGAAGGTGAAGGACATGGGTCTTCTAACACTGAGAAAATTCAAGAATCACCCACTGAGGTAAGTTTATCTATGGTTGAAAACTTAGAGACTAGGTTTGTTCTGATTGGCCCCATTAGAGATGTTAAGTTGCCTAAGTTGAGTAGGAGTGGAGGTAAAAAGAAAGGAAAAGAGAGAGAGGGTGCAAGTGGTGTAGAGAGGGGAAATGGGAAGGGGAGAAGTTCTGGCTATATATGGGGTTGCACAAGAGAGGGTAGAAGAGAGTGGCATGATGTCAGGGGGAAGTGGTTCTGGGGAAGCAGCCGAGGGGTTAGTTCATCTAAGCAAATAAAGAGATGGACCTGTTTCATCTACTGAGGAAACCTTGGCAGACCTACTGAAAAAGGTTGGAGCAAGTTATGACCCAAAGAAACGCAAAGCTACCACACCAAAAGCCCCAAATGTTCCCAAGCCATCCAAGAAAAGAAAAGCCTCATCCCTAACACCTACTGCCTCTTCAGTGCCTAGGGGTAGAGCCACAAGAAGCAGGGTAAAACAAAGTGAAGCTGATCTATAAAAGGCCTTAGAAGAAAGTAAGAAAAAGAAAATGGAGAAGGAAAAGGGAAAGGTAGCAGAATCCTCTGAGTTTGCAGAGGAAGAGGAGATGGAACTAGTCCATCAAGAAAGGGGTACAACAGTGGAGGTTCCTACACCCAAACCTAAAAAGCCAAAGACTTCCTCCAAGAAGTCTTCTACTGAACCTATGTCTGATGAACCTTCACTATCCAAAAGGACTAGATCTGCAGTGAAAGCTAAACAAACAAAAGTTTCAGATGATGAAGAGTGGAGTGGAGAAGAAGAAGATGATGAATCTGAGAAGGAACATGACAAGTTTGCCATCTTTGGCAAAAGAAAATTTTTAAAAGGTAGATTGTTGAAAGACCTGGTGGAACCAGGGATGATGAGATTGGTTGACTCTTTAGCTGCTCATGGTTGGAAGGACATGGTCCTTCAGATGGATGGGAGACTAGCCAGAAATGAGCTAATTGAGTTTATGGCCAACGTTGTTGTTAAGGATGGGGTAGTCAGTAGTTTGGTGAAGGGAGTCCCAGTGCAGTTTGATGCTGAGAAATTGGGAGAAATTCTGGACATACCCTCTGAAGGGTTTGATGATTACACTAGGCAAAGGTGGCCATGCCTGGACTCCCTCCCTACTGCCCTTGAAATCACCAAAAGGTTCTGTGACTCTGAGGAAGTGAATGAAGCCAGGGCTGTGCAGAAAAGTGAGATGAGGCCTGAGCACAAGGTGGTGTTTGAGTTTGTCAACAAGTGCTTATTGCCTAGACAAGAAAGAAGGCACACTGCTAACTACATGGACCTGGTTCTTATGGAGTGCCTTGAGAGAGGAAAGCAAATCAACTGGCCTGCCCTCATTGTCAAATTGCTAGACAGGGTCATAAATGGCTCCAAGTCTCATGCTACTCCATATGGCTTCATACTGACCACAGTTCTGGACAGGCTAAATGTGCCCTTGAAGAAATGGGAAATCGCCTCGAGCAAGGAAAACTTCGGCATCAAAACTCTTCTGGCCTGTGATTATCCAGTCAATGCCATTCTAGTTGAACCTGGTTCATCTCTGAAGACACCCATCAACAGCAAAGTTAGAACTTTGGTTCAGGAATGTGGAGCTAAGGATGCTGAAAATGCTAGGCTCAAGGCTCGTGTGGTTAAATTGGAAACTGAGAGGGATGGCCTTAGAACTGAGCTTGCCAAAGAAAAGGAGAAGAATGATGGAATTCTTCAGAACATACTGAATTTTCTCCAAACTCAACCCCCCAGTTCCTCCAAGCCTTAGGACTCCCAGCACTTGTTTCCTGAACTTGTCTAGTACCCTAGTGACCCCCAGTGACCCAGATTAGGGATTTCTCTGTTTTTTTGCTCATGGTTTGAATGTTTTTCTTTCTTTTTTGTGGATTGTTAATGGTAACATATCACTATCAATGACAACTGCTGTTTTCTCTTGTTCTATGATTATTCTGACCTTGATAGTTTAAATATGTTTGTTGATTACTGATGATATTACCGTGATTGCACTTGCAGTTGCCCCTGTGGCCATGAGTATTTATTAAAATCTGGGATTCATAGTGTGTATGCAACTTTTCGATGATGCCAAAAGGGGGAAGAGATATTGTGCTTTACATATTCTGAAATAAGTGATATTTATAACCTAATTACCTGGTCCTTAATGATAAGTGAATTTTCTAAATTTAGTATTGATGGTTAAGCTGAGTTCTTACAAGCTTCGAATCAGTAAAAAGCACAGAGTTTGTCATCATCAAAAAGGGGGAATTTGTTGGCCCAGGAACAGGTGAAGTTTTTAAGAATGACAAATGAACTCAGTCATGGACCAGGTCCATCATGTGAAGCACAGTCATGATCAACCTACACATGTGAGATGCACGTGAAGGAGATAACTCCCATTGATTAAGCAACAATATCTCCTGATATGATCGAAAAGGTGCATATTGGATAAGGGGAGAGAGTCTCCTTATGTGAAGAGAACACAATCCGGATAAAAGATAGTGTTGGAGTTTGTGATGTTCAAGGACTCAACTTCGATGGAAGATCAGCAATTGAGTCCCAATCAAACTCTAATTACTAACCTATTAAATAATAGTGATTGTTCTCTTTTACAGAGATTGCACAAATGCAGAAGTTAAACTAAATTGAGAGAAAAAGAGCAAGGCGATTTTGCAAGCAATTTATGTGAGATTTGAGTGTGCACTCCTGAAGCTACTTGAACGAGATAGAAGAACCAATTCCATTGTGTCTTTCCTTATTTGTAGTTCAATTGTAGTAGGTGATTTAAACTTGTACCTTTCAGCTTTCATAGAAGCAATTGTATTAGGTAGTTAGAGTGTTCAAGTTATATGCTAACTTGAAGTTGTCGCAACAGTTGAGGCTGTGTGCTACAACGGGATTAGAGTTAATCCTTAGGTTTACAAAGAGTTTTGTAAATGCTGTTTTAGCTCAGTGATTTTAGTGGAAGTTTGGGAAAATCCTACTGAGTAGTAGGTCGTGGTTTTTTCACCTTTTGAGCCAGGTATTTTCCACGCAAAATCTCTATGTTCTTTATTTTATGTACTTATTATTCCACAAACAGTAGTAGTTAGTAAACCTAGAAGAACCAGGTTCTTCTAGAGCGAAAATTGGGCACCACACAAATCACCCCCCTCTTGTGTGGTATTGACGTTAAGAACATCACCACTGTTAAAGAGAGAGTCCATTATTTATTAGGGACTCGGTTATGGTCTCAAATTTAGGATGGCACGAGAGTTGGAGACTGATACTCCATTCTATCAAGTGGTGGAGATTGTTAGGAGGTTAGAGCATATCCGCGGTCTAGAGAGGGAGGATAGGGAGGCTAAGAAGCCTTGTGGACCTGGAGGGTTGGCTGGTCCCTATTTTGGGGGCAAGACGCCTAATGGTTGAAGTTTTGTTTGTTAGCCAGCTTAGTATACACTTCAGGTTTCACGTGGTACCCAGTTATCCATGAGTCCCAGAGCACTCGTTTCGGACAACTTTCACAGCCACGTCAGCAGAGAAGTTTCTTTGAGTGTGGGGATATCAGTCACATGGTGAGGGATTTTCCTAGACTTCGAACGGGTATACCTCAGCAGAGTACTCAAGCTATGTTTTTTGTTCTAGTTGCTACTACATTTACACATCCTAGAGGGGGAGGCCATGCCCGTTGTAATACTTTCCCTGGTAGGACTGAGGCCACCGCACCAAATGATGTTATTATAGGTATTATTCAAATTTTTCATAGAGATGCATCAGTTTTTATTTGATCCTGATCCTACTTATTTGTATGTGTCGTCCTGTTCTGCTTCATGTTTGGTTATGCCCCGTGATTCATGAGTACCATTGTTTATGTGTCTACACCCGCTAGGGATTCTATTATGGTAGACCGTGTCTATCGTTCTTGCTGGGTCACTATTGGGGGTCTTGAGACTAGGGTTGACTTTCTGTACGTAATATGGTGGATTTTGGATGTGAGTTTGGGATAGGTTGACCATGACTTGCGGGTGAGGTGCTCTATAGGCATGGGAGTTTGTTGTGTGTTGTGGATTTGTTCTACGAGATTGAGTTAGTGAAAGGTTTTCGATTGATGGGATGTTTATTCTACTTGTGATTCCAAGTTGATGATGGGATCCTCATGTGTTCATGTGGATTGGTATGTTTGGATCGGGCCATATGTCGCGGTGGGGTTATGTTAGGATAAGATTTTTTGGGATTATTTTGTGTGTTTTGCTTCTTCCTTATGGGATGGGTTCATAGCATGGTACTCGATGGGGAGTTGTAATTGGACATGTTGGATAGTTCTCTCATGTCTTTCTCTTTCCATCATCAGTTATATTCGAGTTCTGCTTGATGGGCACGAATTGAGACGTATGTGACTAGGTGGCGGTTGGTGTGGCTTGACGGTCGAATAGCTTGTACTGGACGAGATGAGATCATTGGAACTAGAATTAGTGCGATCGATCTAAGGTATGTCTAGATACGAATGTCATTGATCAGTTTAGAGCATGGCATTGGTTCTTGTCGGGTGAGAGAGCTCCACGACTTGTTGGTGGGTTTAGTAGTTATAAGTTCCACATGTTTCTTACACCATTAGCAGTGTTGGGAAGGTTTAGAACAAAGTTCTATTTGCTATGAGGTTATTTACCGGTACCGGGTTTGGTAATGGGCAGTTATTGTGGTCGAAGATGCTGCTATGGGCTTATGAGCGATGAATTATGTCGTGTGGTTATACCTTGAAAATGTATTGTGATTTGTTGCAGTTGGTTGGGGTCGATATAGTGTGTATATGTGAAAACAGGTCTTAGGAGGAGGCCTTGATGTTGAAATTTAGCTGTAAGGCTTATTGGTTAAGATTGAAGGAATAATCTTCAGTCGAGATGGTGGTGACGGGCTTATGTGGATTGAGGTGACGTGGGATCTCCCGTGGGTATGTGTATGGCAAATATATGCAATGATTTGAGGGCTATAGAGCGACTCTTGGTAAGTACGAGGACAAACGTTTGTTTAAGAAGGCGAGAATGTAACAACCCGACTGGTCGTTTTGTATATTTTAGCCCTGTTTCCTCTATTGAAACTTCTTGTATGTGTATTTGTGATTTTATGACTTGCGGGAATGGTTGGCTTCGTTTTGGGGAGGTTTTGGATTGATTGGAACAATAGACTCTTAGCTTGGAAGCTTAAGTTGGAAATATTGAACGAGGTTTGACTTTTTTAGAAACTACCCCGGAACGGTGTTTTGATGTTTCCAATAGGTTGTATGGTGATTTTGGACTTATACATATGTCCGGAATTAGATTCAGATGTCCCTAGGTTAATTTTGCTCTTTTTGCCGAAGGTTGGCAATTTGGAAGTTTAGAAATTTCCTAAGTTTGGTCATGATTTGACTTTATGACTATCGGGTTTAGATTTTGATTTCGAGACTTGGAATAGGTCCATTTTGTCATTTGTGACTTGTGTACAAAGTTTGGTGTTATTCCGAGTTGGTTTGGTAGGAATCAGACGTTTGGTTGTGATTTTAGCGATTCTTGAGTTTCATTGTAATTTTCATGTGGTGTCCGATTCGTGGTTGCGGATGTTATTTTGGTATTTTGAGTTCACGAGCGAGTTTTAAAGATGATTTTAGATTTATTTGGATATTTGGTGTGGAGCCCCGGGGCTCGGGTGAGTTTCAGATGCGTTTTGGTGTTGTTTGAGTGGGGTTAAATTTTGCTCGTGTTGGGCTGATGCTGCAGGTCTTGCAAATGCGAGATCCTGTTCGCATTTGCGGACCTCACTTTTGCGAGGTGGGAATCGCTTTTGCAAGGTGGGCTGGGGGCTGGAGAGTTCTCTTTTGCAAACTCCTTGATCGCATTTGGGATGGGCATCTGGGCAGGGGTGACCGCATTTGCGATCAGGCAGTCGCTTTTGCGAAGGAGCCCTTGTTCGCATTTGCGAAGAGTTTGTCTCTTTTGAGACATTCTTAGTGCTGCTAAGTGATGCCTTTTTTTCGCATTTGCGAGGGGTCGCATTTTGCTAACCCAGGTCGCGTTTGCGACATCTGCAGCTGAACAAAAGGTGGGGGTTTCAGGACTTAATCTCATTTTGTCACATTTTTAACCCTAGACTTGGTGGGAGGAAATTTTTGGAGGAGATTTTCATACCAAACTATTGGGTAAGGGATTTTGGCTCAATCTTGATTATATAGCACAATTTTTTTTATGGATGTTAACATCTAAATTATGAGATTTGAAGAGAAATTTGCGGAAGTTTGACAATATTTAAAAAAATAAAAATTCGAGATTTGAGAGTCGAATTTGACTCGGATTTGAAAACCAAATACATATATGGACTCGTGGGGTTAGGGCTGTCGAGATCTACCCTTCGACTCGGGTTTTGGCCGGGCGGTCCCGGGTTGACTTATTGTTGACTTTTTGGGAAATGTGTAAAGATCTTAACTTTATTAATTGAAATTGATTTTTCTTGCATTTTTGTTATTTAGTCACTTTTGGCTAGATTTAGGCCGAAAAGAGGTGAACTTTAAATAAAAAGTATTTTTAGAGTATTGATTGAGGGCTTTTGATGTAAGTATCTTGCCTAAATACAATTTAGGATTTGGCTTAATTGCTTATTTGTGATATGCGTGGTTGATGTGTACACGAGTTGACGAGTGTGTACACGATAGTATGCGTGAATTATGATCGGATTTGAGCCAAGGTTGCTTCTATCGCTTTGTTTTGATTGAGTGGTCTCTACTCTACGTGTATTTACTTTGGATGACTACTTGAGTTTATGTTCCATGTTAGAGATCATGTTTTAGGATTGTATTTTCCTGAATTGGCCTAGTTTAGCGCTTGTGATCTTATTGCTAATTTGAGTTAGCTGAATTCACACTTATGTGTAAACACCCATAGGCATTTCTCTTATTGGTTTGTCCTTGTGCAATGTGTTGATAAATTAAGAGTTTATGTCATGATGACAATTGTTGGCATGTTGTATTGTGATAATTATGGCACATGTGGACTTGTTGGGCGGATTATCGGGTGTTGGCATGAGGTTTCTGCCGTGCTATTATTATTGTTATTGTTATTATTATTATTAGTATTAGTATTAGTATTAGTATTAGTATTGCACATACGGCGAGACAAGGCGGGCTATAAATATCGGGTTTGCGTATGTGGCGAGACAAGGTGGGATGATTTGTTAATACACATGTGGCGAGACAAGGCGGGCATTAATTTATTGTTGCGCACGCGGTGAGATAAAGGTGGCTATGTGGGGATGATATTTGATGTCCTGTGGGCGTTTTGTTGATGATGTTTGTTTAGTGGTGAAAAAGGGGTATTCTTGGTTGTGCGTATGACTTCTTTGTGTGTGTCATGCATTTTATGTGATTTGTTGCGTTTTTTCCAATATGCTAATATGTGTCTTTATTATTACTTGATGTTTGGTTTCCAAGTTGGATTTACCTACGTGAAGTTGTTATCTCTTATTCTGTTGAGTTGTTGGTAACATAACGGATTGAAGTAAAAAAAAAGTTGTTATCATGCATTACTTTATTTGACTCATAATAAATTCCTCTCGAACATGTTATTGGTAACTCACACGGTTACGATATACGTGTTGGCACGAAGTCTTTGTCGTGCGAGCATGACTTATATTGTGGCACAAGATCCTTGCTGTGCAAGTGTGGATTATGATGAGGCACGAGGTCATTGCCGTGCGAGTGTGACTTTTATTATGGCACGAGGTCTTTGCCATGCAAGTGTGACTTATGTTGTGGCACGAGATCTTTGCCGTGCGAGGGTGATTTGTAATGCGGGTACAAGGTGCCATATGTGTGTGATTCTATTTGATGACTTATAGTTGAAACTGGACTTTAATTTATTCTAAATTGTTATAACTTGTACTAATGAGATTACAGTTATTGCCTTCTGTTATTTTTTCTATTGCCGGTCGTTGATATTTTGCACAGGTTATTTGACTAGTGAGTGTCGTGACTTGAACCTCGTCACTACTCCACCGAAGTTAGTCTTGATACGTACTGGGTATCGACTATGGTGTACTCATACTACAGTTCTGCATATTCTTGTTCAGATCCAGGTACTGTAGAGCGTGTGGGTAGTTAGTGAGCTGACTCTGAGTTATTATGGAGACTTCAAGGTATAGATGTCGTTCCGCTCGTAGGCCTGTAAGTCACCTTCTATTGTTTTCCTTATTGTTGTTTATGTAATTCCAAAATAGTGTTGTATTTTTTACATTTTTTTTGTACTCTCTGTCGAGCTTATGACTCTGTATTACTCGGTTTTGGGATTTATGACTATCATATTCCGCTTTTAGTTATGATATGGAAATTCTTCATCTTTATTTAATCTTTAAGTTGTATTTCTCCGTTGATCTCGTTATGTGATAGGCTTACCTAGTCTTGGGGACTAGGTTCCATCACGATCCTTAAGGCGGGATTTTGGTCGTTACAGTAACGGTAAGCTTTTGCGAGCTTTTGTTCGCTTTTTCGGAGTTCGCATTTGCGAACCTTTGGTCGCAAATGGGACATTTGCAGTTGGTTATATGTTGTGTATTTCAGGACTCAGGCTTATTTTATCACATTTGAGATTGGGAGCTTTGTTAAAGGCGATTTTGGAGGGAGACTTTCACACTTAGCTATTGGGTAAGTGATTTTCACCTAATTTTTATATTTTATTTTTATTTCTTATGAAGTTTTACACCAAAATCATAGAAATGAAAAGGAATTTTTGGGGATTTTGACTATGTTCTGGAAAATAAAATGAGATTTGAGAGTCGATTTGGACTCGATTTTAAAACTAATTATATTTTGGACTCGTGGGGTTATAGGTAGTCGAGATCTACCCCCTCGATGCGGGTTTTGATCGGGCGGGCCCGGAGTTGACTTTTGTATATTTGGGTGAAGATAATAACTTTATTAATTGAAATTGATTCCTTTTGCATTGTTTGATGTTATCGAGACAATTTTGGCTAGCCGGGCGAGGGTGATTTCTAAGGGAAAGTCTATTTTTAGAATATTGGTTTGGCTTGTTTGAGGTAAGTGTCTTGCCTAGCTTTGGTTGAGGGAACTTTTCCTACTAATTGATATTGATTGCTACATGCGGGGGTGATGTATATATGAGGTGACGAGCATATATACTTGCGCCATGGGTATTCATGATTGGGGTAGATTCTAGCTTACTCTATGCCTTATTTGATTATATGTTCTACTTGATTCTATGTATTATTTCATTAATTGACTACATGAGCACAATAAACCATGCTAGGGAAATGTTGAGACTGTTGGTACCTTATGTTGAACATGATGAAAACATCTTGAGAGTTATGTCAATATTTCCTTGGAGGTAGATACTCGTATGTTATGAACACACATTCGTACTTCTTCTTGTGTTGAACCTTGATTGGGACATGTGCACTCTGTGGCACATATATAATCCTTTGTATGACTAATTGAACTTGGTTGTTATATCTGATTTTGTTGTAATCATGTTTTATATGTTGAACTCCATCTGCACTTTTATTGATTATTTCCTTGTGCACTTTATTGATGAGTTATGAAGGTTTACTTCTTGATGATGATGTGTTAATTTGCATTGTTGTGATTATGGTACATGTGAACATGTTGGGCGGATTATCGGGTGTTGGCATGAGGTTTCTCCCGTGCTATTGTCATTGTTGATAATGCATTTATTGTGAGATAAGGCGGGCTATATCAAGTTTGCACATGTGGCGAGACAAGGAGGGATGATTTATTAATAAGGGCGGCATTGTCTGGATGTTATGTGATATCTTGGGGCGATTTTGTTGATTATGTTTGTGTGGTGGTAGAAGAGGGGCATTCTTCTTGGTACATATCACTTCTTTATGCGTGTCATGCATTCTTACATGATTTGTTGCATTGTTTCTAACATGCTAATCTATGCCTCTTATTACTTGATGATTTGGTTGCCATGATGGATTTACCTACGTGGAGCTGTTATCTCGTATTTTGTTGAATTGTTGGTAGCATATCAGATTAATGAGGTGAGAAAGTTGTCAATCGAAAATTGTAATAGTTAGGATTCATCAAAAAAACCGAGAATCCACTCATGGGACAAGAAACCCTTCCTGCATCAGGCACTAATAAATTTTTAACGTCTAATTAGATCTCCCAAACCGCACTTGAAAGTTTCCCTGCAAAAAATTGTCCACGCCTACTCTTAGAAAGAACAATAATTTTCTTTAGTTAGGTAGTTCTCTCGTCCGTAAGACCCTTTATGAGTAAGGTTAATTGAAGGTCGGGGAAAGTTTATTGGCAAGACGAAACAATTTCTCACCCAGCCCTACCTACCTTATGTATTCGAGGAAGAGGCTGGAACTAAAAAAGACCAGGTTCCACACATACGAGATATGCAGAAGGTATGGGATGAGCAGTTTCTTGAAGAGCGAATTGATCCTATAGTCGTCTTTTTTGTTCGAAAAGTACACTGTGAAAAGGAATGCTAGTCGGCGCAGTGAAGTTGTAGCCCAAAAAAAGAAGATCCAGACTGATTCCTCACCAATCCTGTTAGGGGCCCAGTGGAACGCTTGGCAACAGGTAGGCACAATGTGATTTATCATGCTCAAATATGAGCCGATCGCTTGTTAGGGATCATCAAATTCCCAAAAATGAAATGAAAAGTGGGGCGAAATTCTTCTCCTAGTTTCTACAATTGCTTTAGCGGGAGCAGCAAGGTCACTTATTAATATATTTGATTGTTGAAAATTTCTCTTGAACGTGTTATGTGGCAACTGATACAGAATCAGATTTTAATGTGTCACGAGGTTTTTGCCGTGCAAGTATGATTTCTAATGTGGAAAGAGGTTTTTTCCATGCAAGTGTGATTTATACTGTGGCACGAGGTCCTTGCCGTGTGGGTATGACATGTGTTTTGGCACGAGGTATTCGAGGGTGATTTATTATGTGGGTGCGAGGTGCCATATATGAGCGATTCTATTTAATGACTTGTTGTTGAAGCTAAGCCTTTACTAGTATTAAATTGTTATCACTTGTTCTGGTGAGATTATAGTTATTGTTTTCTACTATACTTCATGTTGCTAGTCTTTGATTTATTGCACAGGTTATTTAATTAGTAATTATCTTTTGACTTTAAAACCTCGTCACTACTTCTCTGAGGTTAGTCAAGATACTTACTGAGTACATGGGGTCGGTTGTACTCATATTATTCTTCTGCACCTTGTGTGCAGATTCTTGAGTTGAGTAGTTGTGGATGACAGAGCTTTGCATAGAAGACGTACTAGTGTTCC
Source organism: Nicotiana attenuata (assembly GCF_001879085.1). Taxonomy (NCBI): domain Eukaryota; kingdom Viridiplantae; phylum Streptophyta; class Magnoliopsida; order Solanales; family Solanaceae; genus Nicotiana; species Nicotiana attenuata. The sequence goes on from NW_017670304.1 coordinate 113,289, forward strand.
CGATTCAAGCTACCATTTATTCATGGTAGACTAGGACCTCATTTCTGTTTATGTAACCTTCAAACTGATATTGTATTTATTTCTTTTACCAGCTTTGTAAATCTAAATCATAGTGGCTCATGACTTGTACTACCAGTCTTTGAGATAGTTGTACTGTATTTTTTTGCAGTTTTTATTTATGATAGTGATGATTTTTCATTACAATTGTAGCTTATGTTGTTTGTCTTACCTAGCAGGTTGGACTAGGTGCCATCACGACATTGGTGAGATTTTGGGTCGTGAAACCATCGATTGACTGTGCCTATTTATTATGTATTGCTTGGGAAAGGGTACATATTTAGTTGGTTCTTAAACAACGTCATTCCTAACGTATGTGAGGAATCAACACAACAGGTTTAAAGGTGGGTTTAGGAATAACAAAGCCTTGACGTGGTCATATTGAGCGGTAGGATAAAGCCAACTAGCGTAGTTCGGGAGAATATGTCTAGTAATTTATTGTAGTTGCTCGGAAGAGAATTACGACACATGAAGTGCTCAAGATCAATACAGAATACTTAGGCAAAATTATAGGAGATGTAGCGGGAAAGATTCCGACATTTGGGGAAATCATAACTCTAAGCTTCCTTAATCTTGTCTCCGACTCTTAGTATCCCTAGTTGTTAATTTGCTAATTTAATTAGTTGGTTAGTTAGTTAGTTACTTAGACATAAGAGTCTTAATATTTATGACTTAGGAATTGTTCGAGCTTGTCTTCTTAGTGATAATGAACAGTTGTAGCAAATCTTAGTTCTCTGTAGGATTCGACTCCGGACTCTTAGACTGGATTATATTTGCAGAGACCACTTATCCTTTTTAGGACTAGATTTGGGCGTGATCGAATTTTGGCACCATTATCAGGGAACTGACGGTGTAGTTGTAGCTGTAAATATTGCTTGGTTTCAAGTTTGAACTTTTCTTTTATTTTTATTTTTATTTTGAGAAACATGGCATGTTTGAATTAGGAGAGTTTAGATGTTGGTAATTGTACTATTGGTCGTCCTTATGCATATTTTGGAGAAAATTACCTATGAAAAAATTATTAAAATAATCCCGAGAGCGAGTTATGTGCACCAACGCAATTGTGTGGTGGTAAAGATGGTCAGTTTTATGGTTGTGCTTATGTTTCTTATCCTCCCCCAGCCCCTTATTATGATGGTTCTACGTTTTCTTGTGAAGTTTGTACATGGTCAAAACCGGGCCTTCCCTTTTGTGCGACTAGTCGAGACTGAAACATGATAGGCCAAGGTTTGACCTCGTGTTATATCGAACCATGGAGCAAAGTTAGAATGACGAGCTCGTGGCCCAGAGATCGTTCAAGATCGAGATCGACCAAGATGGAGACAGAGTGCGATAGAGATCGAGCGCAATCCAGGGAAGCTTACCGAGCCAAATAACGAAAAGCCGAAATGTCCGTGATCGGACGAGGATCATGGCGGAAATCTCGGCACGTATGCAGAAGAGACCAATTAATTAGCTAATCATGTGATTTCTTACTGTATTTAGAATTGTATCAAGGGCAAGACTCCCCCACTATATAAAGGGGATCTAATCATTTGTAAAAGACATCACATTTACGTATTAGAAAGCAATATGCTGCTTTTCTTTAGTTTTCATTATCTTGTTACTCTATTGAAACTTCACTTGGTTCAAGGGAGATCGAACCCGAGGGCCAAGGCTCTTTGATTTGCTCGGTTTGCATTTATTTCTTTGCAGTCAATTTCAATATTAATATATATCTTCTTAATTTGTGCCAAGTTATATCACGTATCCTTAAAACCACATATAAATTCTATTGTTATCCGATTTTAGGGTAAACAGTTTGGCGCCCACCTTGGGGCTAAGGATAATAGTGGTTACTCTGTGCAAACTTTCATAACGCACACTATTTTTCACTTGTTATTTGAAGTATCTTTAATTCCAAGATCAGAATGTCGAACTCTCACTCTCAGTCAGCACCCCTTAACATCATCAACGGTTCGGCCACTGCAGGGAGAATAATAACATAGCACCAGGAAACGACGTACCCCCGGTTGACCTCGATGAAGTTCCGGCTGTAGATCCAATCGATGTCAGCTCACATATAGCCCTCAACACCAATTTGGCAGTCGATCCCGTGGGCAATCAGTCGCTCAGAGTGCACGTGGCGGTGAGCGCGGCCGGATCAACCTGCAAGTGAACTTTGAAATGTTGCAGGCCCAACAAGCAGCGATAGCCCAGCTCCAAAATCAGAATAACCCGCCGAGCAGGATCGAACTCGAACCGTCACAGGAAGTTGTCCACAGGGTCGAATCGGTTTCAAAGAAATCGAACGATAAAGAATCAGGACCGTAATCATGAAGATGCTCGAAGAACTAACAAAACGAATTGAATCCGGGGAAAAGAAGACCGAGGCAAACGATAAGAAGGTGGAAACTTACAACTCTAGGGTCGATCAAATCCTAGGGGCACCACCGATATTGAAGGGCCTGGACTCCAAAAGGTTCGTGCAGAAGCCTTTCCCCCCGAGTGCAGCTCCCAAATCGATCCCCAAGAAGTTCTGAATGCCTGATATTCCTAAATACAACGGAACAACCGATCCGAACGAGCATGTCACCTCTTACACATGTGCTATCAAGGGGAACAACCTAGAGGATGACGAAACTGAATCTCTATTACTAAAGAAGTTCGGAGAAACCCTGTCGAAGGAGGCTATAATATGGTACCACAATTTACCACCTAATTCTATTGACTCGTTTTCTATGTTTGCAGATTCATTCGTGAAGGCACACGCCGGAGCCATCAAGGTTGAAAGAAGGAAATCAAACCTTTTCAAGGTAAGACAGAAAGATAATGAAATGCTCAGACAATTCGTGTTTCGATTCCAAATGGAATGGATGGACCTGCCACGGGTCGCTGACGATTGGGCAGTTCAAGCTTTCACCCAGGGACTCAATGTTCGAAGCTCGGTGGCCTCGCAACAGTTGAAGCAGAATTTGATAGAATATCCGGCTGTCACTTGGGTTGCTGTGCATAATCGGTATCAATCGAAGATCAGGATCGAAGACGACCAACTTAGGGCGCTTTCTGGGTCCGTTTATATTATCAGACCCGTTGATAGAATTAAGAGGGATATTGATCAAGAACCGAGGTCGAACAGAGATCGATACCATCCATATAGCGGAGATCGCAGGAGTAACGAACATGGTCAGAATCCTGTAAAAATGAAAAGAGAAGCGATTGAGGCTTGATTTCTCGAGGGCTCATGAGCAAGAGAGGTTTCGATAAGCCTATCGGATCCAAAGAAGCACCTCGGTTATCGCAATACAACTTTAATATTAATGCAGTCACCATTGTATCAGCTATTGGACGCATCAAGGATACCAGATGGCCTCGACCTCTACAAACCGATCCAGCCCGAAGAGATCGCAACCAAATGTGCGAATATCATGCCACCCATGGACACAGAACGGAAGATTGTCGGTAATTAAGAGAAGAAGTAGCCCTGTTATACAACAACGGGCATCTTCGGAAGTTTCTTAGCAACCGAGCCAAGATTCATTTCAGGAACAGGGATTCCAATAAATAAAATGAACAAGAAGAGCCTCAACACGTGATCCATATGATCATTGGAGGGGTCGATGTTCCGTAAGGTCCAATGTTCAAGTGCACCAAAGTATCAATCACGAGGGAAAAACGGACTCGAGATTACATGCCAGAAGGGACTTTATTTTTCAATGATGAAGATGCAGAAGGAATCACACTGCCCCATAATGATGCACTGGTAATATCTGTACTCATGAATAAAACTCGAGTTTAACGTGTGTTTATTGATCCAGGAAGCTCGGACAACATCATTCGATCGAGGGTCGTAGAACAACTCGGCCTACAGGACCAAATTATACCTACATCTCGAGTGCTAAACGGTTTCAACATGGCTTGTGAAACCACCAAGGGAGAGATAACATTGCCGGTAAATGCGGCCGGAACAAAAACAAAATAGGAACCCAAATAGCAATCACCAATGCCGGCCTCGGCCCAACAAGACAAGCAGGGGACGGACGAAGACGATGATTACAGTGTTCCTCGGTCCTTCATAGTCCCTGATGATTCCAACGCTACAAAATCGACAATCGAAGAGATGGAACAAGTTACACTGATCGAGCATCAGCCCGATAAAATGGTATACTTGGGCACGAGGTTAACCCCGAGCTCAGGAAAAAAGTTATCCAATTTCTTATAACTAACATTAATTGTTTTGCCTGGTCCTATCTCGATATGACAGGGATCCCACAGGAAATCACCACCCATAAATTAAGCTTGGATCCGAAGTTCCATCCGGTGAAGCAGAAAAGAAGATCTAGTCCGAGATCAAGCATGCCTTCATCAAAGACGAGGTAACCAAGCTTCTTAAAATAGGGTCCATCCGGGAAGTAAAATACCCCAAATAGTTAGCAAACATAGTAGTAGTCCCTAAGAAAGGGAACAAACTTAGAATGTGTGTAGATTACAAGGATTTAAATAAAGCATGCCCCAAGGATTCTTTTCCTCTGCCTAATAGCGATCGCATGATCGATGCCACGGCCGGCCATGAGATCCTAAGTTTTCTCGATGCCTATTCCGTGTACAACCAAATACGAATGAACCCGGATGATCAAGAAAAGACCTCTTTCATCAATAAGTACGGCACGTACTGTTATAATGTAATGTCGTTTGGGTTAAAACATGCTGGTGCCACTTACCAACGCCTAGTAAACCGGATGATTGAAGAAGAAATAGGGAAATCTATGAAAGTTTACATTCACGATATGTTAGTTAAGTCTCTGCGAGCAGCGGACCATTTGAAGCATTTGTAGGAAACCTTCGGTATATGGAAGAAGTACAACACGAAGCTGCGTCCGAAAAATGCGTGTTCGGAGTCGGATCAGCTAAATTTCTTGGGTTCATGGTATCCAACCGAGGAATCGAGATCAACCCCAAAAAGATCAAAGCTATCAAGGTCATCACGGTAGTAGACAACGTGAAGGCTGTGTAGAGATTAACATGGCGCATGGCGGCTCTAGGGTAATTCATCTCGAGGTCCTCCGATAAGGGCCATCGATTTTTCTTGTGGCTGAAGAAGAAAAATAACTTCACATTCCGGAATGGAAGCAGGACTTGGAAGAGCTTAAACGGTACTTATCGAGCCCACCGCTGCTTCACACGTTGAGGGCAGACGAACAACTGTACTTATATTTGGCAGTATCGTAGATAACAGTAAATGGATTCCTAGTTCGGGAAGAACAAGGTACGCAATTTCCTATTTATTATGTTAGCCGGACCTTAGGTGAGGCCGAAACAAGGTATCCCCACCTAGAAAAGTTGGCGCTCGCTTTGATAAACTCCTCTAGGAAAATAAAGCCATACTTCCAATGCCACCCCATATGTGTTGTAACAACTTATCCACTTCGAAATACGATGCATAAATCCGAACTTTCGGGAAGTTTGGCCAAATGGGCCTTAGAAATCCGAGGGTACAATATTGAATATCGACCCCGAACAACCATTAAGTCTTAAATTTTTGCAGATTTCGTGGCCGACTTCATGTCGGCCCTTGTACTCGAGGTTGAAAGAGAGATGCTGATAAGCTCGGGTGCGTCTTTGGGAATATAGACCCTCTTTACAGACAGTGCTTCGAACATAAAAGGGTCCATACTCGGCATCATACTAAAACCGCCCACAGGCAATGTGGTTAAGCAATCTATTAGAACGGTAAAATTGACTGACAACGAGGCCGAATATGAGGTCATGATTGTAGGTCTCGAACTAGCCAAAGACTTGGGAGCGGAGGAGATCGAAGCCAATTGCGACTCCCTCCTCGTGGTGAATCAGGTTAACGGAACCTTCAAAGTTAGAGAAGAATGAATGCAAAGATACCTAGATAAGTTACAAGTAACTTGGCATCAATTTAAGGGGTGGACTTTGCAACATGTGCCTCGAGATCAGAATAGTGAGGCCTATGCCCTCGCGAACTTAGGGTCATCAGTCGACGACAACGAGCTCAATTCGGAGGTCGTCATGCGACTCATTATGCTAGTAGTCAAAGAAGATCACGCCGAGATAAACTCCACAAGCTTGACATGGGATTGGAGAAATAAATACATAGAGTATTTGAAGTCCGGAAAGCTTCCCTCAGATCCAAACGATTCGAGGGCCCTACGCACGAATGCAACACGATTCACCTTGTCCGAAGATAGAACCTTGTTCAGAAAAATGTTCGATGGTCCACTAGCGATATGTCTAGGACCGAGTGATACCGAGTATGTTCTGAGGGAAGTTCATGAGGGCACTTGCAAAAATCATTCCGATGCCGAACCATTGATTCAAAAAGTAATCAGAGCCGACTATTACTGGATCTACATGGAAAAATATGCAAAAGAGGTTGTTCGAAAATGTGACAAGTGCCAAAGACATGCACCAATGATTCACCAACCTGGGGAACTACTCCATTCAGTTTTGTTACCATGGTCATTCATGACGTGGGGAATGGACATCGTTGGCCCTCTTCCATGGGCCCCAGGTAAAGCTCAATTTATTTTATTTATGACTAACTATTTTTCTAAGTGGGTTGAAGCACAAGCCTTCGAGAAAGTTAGGGAGAAGGAAGTCATCGACTTTATTTTGGACCACATCATATGTCAATTTGGAATGCCATCTGAAATTATGTGTGACAACGAGAAATAGTTCATCGGCAGCAAAGTAACCAAATTTCTCGAGGATCAGAAATTCAAAAGAATCCTATCAACACCTTATCATCCTAGCGGGAACGGGCAAGCCGAATCGACCAACAAAACCATCATCCAAAGTCTTAAGAAGAGGCTAGCCGACGCCAAAGAAAGTGGAAAGAAATTCTACCGAGGTCCTTTGGGCATACCGCACAACCTCGAAATCCAGTATCGGGGCTACCCCATTCTCGTTGGTTTATGGTGCCGAAGCTCTAATACCGGTCGAAGTCGGAGAGCCGAGTGTCAGGTTTCGATATGCAAAAAAGGAATCAAATGACGAGGCCATGAATACGAGTCTAGACTTATTGGATGAAAGGCGTGAAGCTGACCTCGTCCGAGTGGCCGCCCAAAAACAATGAAATGAGAGATACTACAATCGAAGAGCTAACCTTCGATATTATAATGTCGGGGACTTAGTGCTAAGGAAAGTCATCCTCAACACCCGAAATCTGAACCAAGGGAAATTAGGTCCAAATTGGGAAGGACCGTACCAGATCCTCGAGGTCACTGGGAAAGGATCTTATAAACTCGGAATGCTGAATGGGGAACAACTGCCGAGCAATTGGAACGTAACTCACCTAAAACGATACTACTGCTAAGGTATGACCCCTTTTTGTTTCCTTTTATTTTTTGACTAACACTTGTAGGTGATAGACAAGACACAACACGAAGTCTTTAGGTTTGAAAGCACGCGTTGCACTCTTTTTTCCTTAGACCGATTTTGTCCGAAATGGGTTTTTCGATGAGGTTTTTAACGAGGCAACAATGGATCGTGCTAACTTAGAATCAACGGTCGATCACGAATTGGTATTGAAGATTGTGTTTACAGTATCCGAGATTTCTCTACAATCAACCTCGAACACTAGGGGGGGGGGTTACCCTTGGATATCGAAATGCTTTAGCAAGGAAATTATTTCGCAATGGAAGGGTCTTGATAGGTAGGATTTGTTGTAAGGGCCAAACGGTTGAATGAACCGTGCCCACATAGATTGCTCGAGCCCTAGCATGTAACATGTACGCATGTATGACTATTTTTGACAAAGAATAAAGAGAAGTACCTTCCTTGCAACCATCTTATGTCTTAGAAAAATTTCCACTTTATAATTTCGTACTTTCGATCTCTCATGGAAACGAGCTCAAGGGCCGATTATAACCAAAGTTTGGATGGTCACTCCCTCACTTGGAGACTGTAGTATGGAAACGAACTCGAACAGATCGAGCTATTAAAACATCGGGGATGCAAGACCTATTAGGCAATCGATGAATTTTTAAGGCCACGACCATACCCACTCGAGGAATATTATCTTAAGAAAGCTTGGATAACTCGGGGAAGCAAGCCCACTGGGCTACGCCCGAAATTTAAAGGCCACGTCCATATCAACACGGCTCGAAGACGTCCGAGAACCATAACAAAAATAGGCCTTCAAAATTTTCATAACCGGTTCAAAAGGCTAACCCTCGGCAAACTATATTTTGAATTACTTATTTTGGGAGAAAGTTCCCGGTGACACTGAACCTAAAATGCCTCAAAATCGAATAATGTAAAGGAAGGGTTTGTTTAAACTTATAAAACTTAAGTGATTTTGTGCTAAGGCGCACTCTGACCTTTGTGAACGCAGAAAAAAACAAAGGAAAAGATTGAGATCCAAAAGGGATATAAAGACTTATATATATATATATATATATATATATATATATATATATATATATATATATATATATATATATATATATATATATATATAAACAATATTTTTTACACAGGCCGGATTGGCCTAATACAAAAATTTACAACGGCCAAATCGGCCTCAAAAAAGATACAAAAGAAAGCAAAAATATAAAGTCCTGAGTAGCCTGGTCTTCATTGGAGGAAGCACTTGGGATCTTCCCCGTCTTCGGACTCGCTTACGCTCTCGGAGTCTTCCTCAGGAAAGGCCAGCTTCCGGCCCTGGTTTCCTCTGCTTTGGCATTCTCGATTTCGACCATAATATCGAAGCCATGAGTGTGAACCCCCTCGAGGGATTCCCTTCGAGCTTGCCATTTTGCATGATCCACCATGCTCTTGGCCTTCGCCTGGATGGCCACAACGTCAACCTTATATTGGGCCACTTTAGATCAGCTTTTGTATTGGCCATGACCACCTCAAATTTGGCCGCCTCGAGTTCATTGGCTAAGTTTGGCTTATAAGAGATAGCTGAGTCCAGTTGGGACTGAAGCTCCTCTATTTTCTTGACCTGCATCGGGCCTTCTCTCTTGCAGCCCAAAGTTGGGACTCGGCCAACTCCAACTCTGCTTGGACGACCTCCTTTTTCAAGGCTAAGATGTCCATATTCTTCTTGAACTCTTCATCCTTGACTCTTATTGTATCTATTTGTTTCTGAAGATCCCCAATCTGTTCGAGCCTCTGCCAGACCTGCAGAATCAGATCATTAGTCGTTATCTCCAATTCGTCTTTACTATCATGAAGCACTCGGAATACCTGCTCGGCCATCTTGGCATGTTCATTCGAGCCGTTACTAAATTTGCCTGAAGCTTCTCACTGAGAAGCTTGTAGGTGTCACTTTTCTCAGTGAGGTCCCGTACCTCAACTCGCGCTCCTCCCGGATTTGGAGGAAAGCCTTGTGATGCAACACTGAAGCCTGCAAACAATGAAGAAGATGTTAGATTTACCTACAACTCCATGTTTAAAAGAGATAATGGAATGGCCCTCGAAGTTACCCAATTCAGAGCATGTTAGGACTCGTTGAAAAGGCAAGCTACTCCCACCGCATTCATCATGGCTTGGTCTTCCTCGGTCACCAAGCATCTGAGGTAGCTAGCAATCCCCACGGGGAGAGAGAAGACACAGGATCCTTTGGGATAGAAAGCACTATATTACGCCTACGATTGGGGTTAACACTTCGGGCCAGGAATCGGTCCACCAGTTTTGGGCTCGATGAAGACCCAGTAGCGCCCGATGACGGTGCTTTCTTTGGCACCGGTAAGTCACCAAGCCTGGTGACATCTCCCAAAGTAGCAAACTCTACCCCATCCAAAAAGCCTTGGATATCAACCACCCTTGAGGACCCTCGCAAGAGCGTCCTTCCAACATATTGGCCTCACGGATCGTGGCGTCCGAAAATTGAGGGGATTCGGAAATATCAATCACTCCGAGCTTGTCCTTCGGGACACTTCGGCTACTCAGGAAGCCTCGCCCCCGGTTTTTCCCTCGACCATATCATCTTGGGACGGAGTGGCCTCAACTACTTCTGGTTCAGGAACTACGGCCGAGGCTCCCTCATCAACCTCCTTCGGTTCGGAGGGCTTTTGTACGATGGCACCGGCCCGCACGCGGGTCACCAGCTTGGAACTATCTTCCCCTTCTTCTTCTTCAGACTCATCCCTTAATCGGCGGATCGAGTCAGAAAGCATAGCACCGGTGTCCTCTTTAGCCTTGCGGGACCTCCTCGCTAGTCTTTCCTTTTCCGAGCCCGAAGAACTCGGAGCCCATTTCATTTTCTTCTCTTTGTCCTGCTTCGGAGCAGTTGGTTAGGGAAGAACTTTGAAAAAAGACGAGTAAGCCCAAATGATAACCGTTCTAAGAAAGAAACTTACCATGATTACAACTCCATCCAAGCACGTTCGAGTATGGTCTCTATGACACCAGGCCATCGACCTATTGCTTGAGCTCGGGGACTACGTACAGCATCTGGGCCACAGTTGCAACACCAAAAAATATAGATGAGGAAAAAAGAAAAGGAGTAAAACAGCAAAACTAAAAAGGCAAAGTACTACTCACAGTTCATGTTACATTTCTCAGGAAACGACATGTCTTCAGCAGGGATCAGGTCCGGAGTCCTTATTCGGACAAATCGGCCCATCTAACCTCGGTCATGAGCCTCGTCTATGCTCGATAACGGGGCCTTGTTGGCCCGGCGAGCAAGCTTGACTAACCCTCCTCAATAGAGTCGGGGACTATAAAGGCGCATAAGGTGATTGAAGGTGAAAGGACATCCCTCGATTTTGCTTACGAAGAATCAGAGGAGAATCACTATCCTCTAGAAGGAAGGATGGATCTGGCCGAGGGTCACGTCGTACCTCTTGCAGAAGGCTACAATGACAGGGTCTAAGGGGCCCATTATGAAGGAGTAAGTGTAAACACTTAGGAAATCCTCCACGTGGGTAGTGATCGACTCCTCAGGTGAAGGTACCACCACATGTTTTCTTGCCCAGTTGCATTCCTCTTTAACCTTGTTAAGGAGGTCATTGGTAATTGTGCATATATACCTTGAGATCGGTTCACATCTACCTAGTACCGAGGAGGTCCTTTCAATCTTGAATTCAGTAACAGTAGGGCACCCTCCTGGAACGAAATCCTCAAGGGGATATTCAGCCGCAGCTCCGTTGCCGGCAGGCCGCAACAAAGAGGCGGTATCATTTTGCGTTACGGTTTTAGAAGTTTTCACCATTATAGAAGGAAAAAGAATGAGGATGGTGTGCGGTTTGCTTAAAATTCAAGAAATTTAGGTGCAAGAGTTTCAAAGCAAAGAGGTTTTTGAAGAGAAGCAGGGATGAGGGAAGTTTTGAATGGAAAGTTTGAATGGAAGAAGGTGACGGTAGTTATAACTTGCTGGTGGAGGTTCAGAACCGGTAGTGGCCGATCAACAACTGACAGGCATTTAATGCTTGAATAACCGAACCCACGAGACGTTTCGATATCCACTTGTCACTTACGTCTTAGTCGGGCTTGTTGCTTACATCATGACCTATCGAGACAAGATTGGAGAGTTTATATTGTTTCTCGTCATCTTCTCTCCGAGAAATGAGGGGACTATCTATATACAGTCAAAATCGAGCTTGCCGTTTCGTGCGACTAATCGAGACTGGAACATGATAGGCCAGGGTTTGACCTTGTGTTATATCGAACCATGGAGCAAAGTTAGATTGTCGAACTCGTGGCCCAGAGACCGATCTAGATCGAAGTCGGCCAAGATCGAGACCGAGCAAGATAGAGATCGAGCGCAATCCAGGAAAGCTTACCGAGCCAAATAGCGGAAAGCCGAAATATCCGCGATGGGGCGATGATCATGGTGGAAATCTCAGCATGTATCAAGAAGATGCCGATTAATTAACTAATCATGAAATTTTTTACTGTATTTAGAATTGTATCAAGAGTAGGACTCCTCCATTATATAAAAGGGGTCTGATCATTTGTAAAAGACATCACATTTATGTATTACAAAGCAATATACTGCCTTCCATTAGTTTTCATTATCTTGTTACTATGTTGAAACTTCACTTGGTTCAAGGGAGATCGAACCCGATGGCCAAGGCTGTTCGATTCGTTCGGTCTGCATTTATTTCTTTGCAGTCAATTTCAATATTAATATATATCTTCTTAATACATGCCAAGTTATATCACGTATCCTTAAAACAACATATAAATTCAGTTGTTATTCAATTTTAGGGTAAACAAAGTTAATGGGAACTAAAAACCTGGGGATGCTGACCTAAAAGAGATAAAGGATATGTTAATGTGCCTCTTGGAACAAAATAATAAGAAAGAACTGCAAATAAAAAGGCAAGAGGCTACTATCCAAAGACAAGAGGCAACTATTGGCAACTTGGAGGCCTAAGTGGCTCAATTAGTTGAAGCATATAGTGCTCAACAAGATATGGATAGTAGCAAAAAAGAGTGTGAATTAGATGCAGAAATTGAGGTGCTAATGGAGGAGGTCAGAGTAAAACACCAACAATCTATCCAACTAGAATTTGAGGATGTCGATGTTGAAGAAGTAATACTAGAGTCAGCCAAGGACATTGAAGATACAAATTTAGTTGACTCTAGCGTGATTGATGTTGAGGATGTCAAAAATCTTGAAGTTCATGTATTTGAGCGCGTTGGACCTCATTCCAAACACTTCTCTACATTATGTTCGGACGGTGAAATGGGCATGGATCCTGACGAGCATAAGAAGGAGTCCAGGGAAGAAGCAGATGAGCCTTATATTCTGAAATTTTCAAGGTCGTCTGAGCAAAACGACACTCCTCATTTGAAAGCAAAAAAGTGTATGAGGGAATATTTATTTTTTGGCTTGCAAGGATTTTTTCCACCACCCCTGGAGCATAGCCTTAAAACTCGATATATTTTTTATATACTTATTAATTGTGAGATTAGAGAATTAATTTTATTTATAGCTATTGGGACAAATATTTAATTAGTAGGAGGAAATTTATTATAATATATAAGATAATATAATAAATAAGTGGCTAGTGGGCCAATTACATATTACCAATTAAAAAAGAGGTTTTTTCCTATCTATACCATATATGAAATTTTATTACCAAAAATGTGCATAGTATGTAAATTACCCGCCCAGTCCACGTTTTACCTACAATTTTTGTACCATTCGTCTATTAGGTATTAAAAGGACAGAATATTCCCTAAAAAACGAGCTAAAATTAAGGAGAGAATCTTGGTATTAATTGATTCTACATTAAATTCAATTTTAAAAAGGGAAAGGAGATTTCTCATCTGCGTATTTTTCTCCAAAACTACAATTCAAATTCTCGAAAAAAAAAGAACGAACAGCTACAAAAATTACAAACAGATTCAACTATTAACAGATTCGACGAACTGAATTCAAATTGTAGAATTCAAATTTTTGAGTTTCAACAACCCAAAGTTGATAAAATATGTTCTTCGTCGTTTCTTCTCTCAAATTGTCGCTCATATATATCTGTTCTTCATCTTTTCTTCTCTCAATATAGAAATCCAAAAAAAACATCAACAACAACTAGAAATCATGTCCAAATCGCAATCATGCTACAATTTAATAGGAATTGGGATAACTATTGTAGATTTAGAGATTTTGAATTTAATGCCATTGTGGTAGATGAGAATGCAAAATCCCAATCATGCTACAATTGAATGCGAAAAATCTGATTATAAAAAATGGGTCTCATCTACAAAATTTCTACAAAAAAATTACAAATCAGTTTTAGTATTGTATAAAGTTGTACTGTTTTTAAGGGTATCTACAAAGTTACTACATTTATACTACAATTAAACTACAATCTATGTTGAAACAAAATGTTGACTACAAAATTTTCTCTTCATCTACAAAATCTTCAAAAAAACTACAAATAAACTACAAATCAGTTTAAGCATTGTATAAAGCTGTATTGTTTTTAAGAGTATCTACAAAATTACTATTAATTGATTGTACATTAAAAAATGGGTCTCATCTACAAAAATTTTACAAAAAAACTACAAATCAATTTTAGTATTGTATAAAGCTGTACTATTTTTAAGGGTATCTACAAAGTTACTACTTTTATTCTACAATTAAACTACAATCTATGTTGGAAAAAAAATGTTCACTACAAAATTTTCTCTTCTTCTACAAAATTTCTTCAAAAAAACAACAAATAAACTACAAATCAGTTTAAGTATTGTATAAAGTTGTATTGTTTTTAAGAGTATCTACAAAATTACTATATTTATACTACAATTAAACTACAATTTATGTTGAAAAAAAATGTTGACTACAAAATTTACTCTTCATCTATAAAATTTCTTCAAAAAAATTACAAGTCAATTTAAGGTTTCAGGGTGAAGCTTGGTATTTAAAAGTTGAATCTTTGAATCAAAGTCAGAAGAAGGGGTAGGAGATTATCCTTAATTTTTGTTTCCTTTCTGAACTCATCATTCTTATTCCAAAGTTCCATGTACCTATCGACCTGACAGAGCAACTATTAGAGAGAAGAGAGTGGAATTTCACTGGAAGACAACACTAAAGAATAAAGTTGCTGACCAACATGATTCACACGGAGGTGATTAAGAGCTTCCATTTCTCTCTTCCGTGCATGATCACTAGCCAAAGTCGCTTCATCGTTGTATGTCCGGAAATGAACATTCTGCATTTTCAGGCATTATGAGATCCGGTAAAATTAAAAGCCTTATTTTCATTTTTGACTTTTCCAAAAGACATAATGGCTCTCCGTTATCTTTTAAAATGTTGAGTATTCATCAGTGATGTGAAAAAGCAGAACACAATCGATGTGGAATTTTGTTTGGTTTCAGAAGAGGGAAAATGGTAAAAAGAATGTGGGGTATGGGTAAAAACGTGGGTGGGGGGTGAGGGGTTAGGAGAGAGAAACGTGAGATATATGGATACCTTTAATTGAGGAGTAAAAACTGCCCATTAATTAGACCCTTAATTAAGTATGATATAGGATTGGTAATTTGGTATACTAAGTGTAATTTACTCAAACCTTAAACATGTAGGGTAAAAAGGTTTCCTATGTGGTATAGGAATATAAAAAATTCCATTAAAAATTAGAAGTAAGTAATTTTAATTATTATCTAAAAGATTAACAAGTGGGCCAAGCCCGCCTTTTTTACTATCCTTTTATCCGACTATTTTAGGAGTTAGAAACACTAGGGCTTATAATTAATAAGGAAAAAAAAAAAAAAGAGAATTGAAGGGGCTTTGGGATAGAGAATCAGACGGCAACGTGAATAACGGACATAGAGGCATTGAATTGCCTTCATTGACAATCACTGTCAAAAGATTAAATTTTGGAGTAAAAAATTTGGTGTGCACACTCATTGACGGACGAAACTAAGAACAAAGACTTCAGGTAATAATTAAAACTTGGTATACCTTTTTAAATTAATTTTGTTTAATGGTAAGAATGACAACATGAAATATATGAATTAATAATTATGTAATGATAGAAAGTAATTATATGGTATTGATTGGTGAGTTAGTTGCATTGAATATAAAATATTAGTGGTTGAATACTTAAACTGGTGTTCTGTACAAACTTGTTTTTAGTTTTATGATCCTATTTTAATTTTCTACACATGAGAGATTTACTTTTACACATAGGAGATCTGTCTTTTACACATAAAAGATCTAAAAATGTCATTTTTTTAATTTTAAAATTGTAAAGAGGCATGATGTATAAATAACTAACTGGGTGCGCTTCAATTCGTATTATCTACAATTTAGAAAATAAAAATGATTACCTATGATTTGAGTAGTAATGGGAGTAATAATTATGTCATTGTTTGATACCAACTATTATATAGAGATTGATAATTTGTAAGGATGAAATATAAGATTTGGAATTTGAAAGAAGAGGGCGTCGCTGCCTTTCGTATCTATTTGCAAAATAATATAAGGCTACTATTTGGAATTCTTATTACTATATTTAAGAATAATTTAAGAATAGAATATAAGAATCATGATGCCATGATTAAAAATAATTTTGTGATAATGATTAGTTTTAAAGCTTAATGAAGACACCGTTTCGGCTATTTTATTTGATATTTAATTGTGTACTAATTTTTATCAATTGGATCGAGGGTTGACTATGATTTTGACTTATCCTAAAATATGAAGATTATTCACCTAAACTAATTAGGACATGATATTCAATATTTTGGATAGATTGAGGCCATTTAATGCCGTTTAGTTGGTGTTCTAGACATTGCAAGATTGAGGAACTTCCCGTTAGCGAGGTATGTGAGACTTTAAGCTTTGATGCTTGCTTTTCCGAAACCCGTTTTGAAAGTATGTTTTGTCTGCATGGTCCATATGTTGGGACGAGTGTGCGCTTTGCAGAATCGGTGGTCTTTGACCAGCCCCAAATATATATATTATTTTATAAAAAGCTAAAATTATTTAATAAATTATTTATTGTGTGGTATGATATGGCGTAGCCTTGTGCTATAGCGTTGGGGCGTTAGAAATTTATTTCTTCGTTGCCATAATATTTTGGAGCATTGTGTATGCTGCCATGATAGATTTGGAGCATTGTATATGCTACCGTGGACTCGTCGGGGTGTCTGGTTAATTCTTTTCACTGCCGTTTATGACAAGTCTTTAGTATATCTTGTGATGGATATATAAAGTTGTTGTTGAATATTCGTTTAAACCTTGTGGGTAGTTATATGGTGAAATAATTTATAATGACCCAACTGGTCATTTTGCTTTCTAGATCTCTATTTTCCTAATTAAGACTTCCCGTATATGCTTTTACTGTTTATCACTTGCAGGGATGGTTGGTTTAGGTTTGGAAGGGTTCGGGTTGAAACCGGAACACTTAGTTCCTTAATAGTGGCCTAGGATGACCAAGTTTTACTTGAGTCGGAATTTTGAGTAAATGATCTTAGAACCGGGATTTGATAGTTCTAATAGGCTCGTATAATAATATTGGACTTGGGCTTGTATTCCGATCGGGTTTCGGGTGATCCGGGAGCATTTCGGCGCTCAATGTGGAAAGTTGGTTCGTTGAAGGTGTCATGACCCAAAATCCCTCCGAATGAGTCGTGATGACACCTAGTCTCTATAACTAGGTAACTCTAACACATACTGAATGATAGAATTCTACTAGCAGCTATTGAACATGAACCAGAAACTTCTAAATAAACCAATAGTCGCAACATGATACAATATCCCAAAACCGGTAGTACGAGTCATAAGCCTTTCTAGGTGTAATTATACATAACTAAAATATTACTGTTCCTGATTAATAGGAAACAATGAAAATAAATACAATACAAGGTGCTTAGGAGCCTGCGAACGTCCGGTAGGTTTACCTTAAAGTCTCCAGACGCACAAGCATAGGTCTCAAAACCAGCTCGATCCGTAGTACCTAGTTCTGCACAAAAATGTGCAAAAGCGTAGCGTGAGTACACCACAGTGGTACCTAGTAAGTATCGAGCCTAACCTCGGTAGAGTAGTGACGAGGCCATGTTAAGACACCTACCGAACTTCTAAACCTGTGTAGGATATGATATAAAGCTAACAAGGAAGGAATATCAATGTAATAACAATAGCAGAACGAATTCAAATAACAAACAGTAGTAATGATACACAAGTGGCAACGAGAAATAACCAAGTAATTAAGCAGCCACATAGTTGGGGTACAGATGTAGTATAAATGTGCTCAAGTAGGGAAAACGATGTCTACTCAACCAATCAAATCATTTCTAATACACAATTTCAACAATCCCACTTCTCGTAATCTCATATCATAAATCACAACTTCCAAACCTTTAACACACATGACACCTTGTGCCCATATTTTTCCATCTCACTTCTCACGGAAAAATCCACGTGCTACTCGGTACATAATATCCTTGCAAAATGCTAATTAGGATGTTCAAGAGATTTTATTTGTATATCGTAAAGTAAAATTACAGTATCTGGACCAAGTAGGAAATCAATGAGAAAGATGAGTTTATTTTAGAAATTATTTAGGTGAAGAAAAAATAATATTTTCAAATAAAATACAGCATCGAATAAGCTACTGAATTTAGTATAGACTTTATTAAATTAAAACATAATAACAATTCCTTTTTAAGTAAAGTAAAAACATCAGACAAGGTAAGGAGATTAAGTTGAGAAATCAATTAAAGTAAAATATGACAACTATTAGAAATGGTAAGTACCAAATAAAACGACGAGTTTTAACTTGAAAGTCATACAAGGTAGCATGTTATTAATTCTGTTATTTAAAATCCCTATATTACTTACTATTAGAAATGGTAAGTACCAAATAAAACGGCGAGTTTTAACTTGAAAGTCATACAAGGTAGCATGTTATTAATTCTGTTATTTAAAATCCCTATATTACTTACAACTCAACAGGATATGAGATAATGACTCAACGTAGTAAATTCATCTTGAAAATCAATTCACCAGAATAATAGTATTAGGAAAAAAAATTCAGGAAATGATGGCAAGGCAATAAGTCAATGACAATAACTCAATCCTCGGAAACCAGTGAAAAACCGAAAATAAAAATTCTCAGAGTCTCGTACGAAAGAACCAAAGCCAATACAATACAACAGGGAATACAAAACACATAAGCTGTTGCGGCGCGCAACTCGATCCCACCGTACAATACTATTCGTCCTTATTCCACCATATGAATATCAATCATAACAAATAAATATATGTTGCGGTACGCAACCCGATCCCACTATATAATATCAATATCATAATTCACCCATATTCCACCATATCAATTCACCTTTATTTCACTTGATGCGGCGTGTAACCCGATCCCACCATATAATATCAATATCATAACACTAAATAAAATATGTTGTGACGCGCAATCCGATCCCACCATATAATATCAATATCATAATTCACCCTTATTTTACCATATCAATTCACCCTTATTTCATCTGTTGTAGCGTGTAACCCGATCCCCCATACAATAATTTAAATCAACATCAACAATTCAATAACATAATTTACAAGAATTTCTACAATCAAGAGTACGAGTACACGACAACCAAAGGACCACGTAAAAATCAAAGGAATACAACAAACTTTACAAAAATGACAGGACAGGTAAGGCACGCGATAACAAAGTATGCAATCACAACAATTAGGACATGTAGCAGATAAGCACAGAGTCATAGAAGAAATTCAACAATTAAGAGGTAACAAGACAATAAGAAAGGCAATAACCTCAACTAAGGCATATAAGGGCCAAATAACGAGTAAGAGGTACAATAAGTGCTAACAACGTCAAATAGAGCATATAAGAGCAGATTAACAATGAGATATCACATGTTATGACAATTCAATTAAAGGCATGGGAAGAGACTAGACACTCTGAACTGGCCAATTACCACATATAGACTGTGTACCCACTCGTCACCTTGAGTACACGGCTTTCACATAGCAAAATAGCACAATTAATTCAATTCCTAAGGGGTAGTTTCCCCCACACAAAGTTATACAAGATACTTACATCAAAAAAGCTAGACCGATACTCTAAAATGACCTGCTCGACTGAAACAACCTCCGGATGGCTCAAATCTAGCCAAAATAACTTCAAATCACAAAATAAAACTCATAGGAAATAATTTCGGATAATAATGCTTCAATCTTTAACAAAACTAAAAAGTCAAATCCCGGGCCCGCACTTCGGAGCCCGATAAATTTCACAAAACCCGAACACCTATTTCGACATGACTCCAACCATACTAGTTTCACCCAAATCTGACTCTGAATCGATGTTCAAAACACAAAAATTCACTCTATGAAACTTTGTACAAAATCTCCCAATTTTCTCTTTAAAATTCACAATCTAATTACCAAAAACGAAGATAAGTTCACAAAGTATAACCAAAATCGAGCAGAAAACACTTACCCCAATCCATGTGTTGAAAATTGCCTAAAAATTACCCAAATCCGAGCTCCCCAACTCAAAATATGACCAAATGAACAAACCCTCAATATTAAATATTTTTGCCCAACCGTTCTGCGTCGTTTTGTGTGCCAAACGATCTCAAAACTCGCTTTTGATGCCTCCAATGGATTTGTTGTGAAATTTCAATTGTTAGGCTTTTGAATCACTCCATTTGACCTTATAATGAAGGAGATATGATATTTTGATGTTTTAAATGAAGTCTGAAAATTTAAGGGATAAAAATGACATTTTCGTAATTCTTTACACCAGAATATCAGCAACGAAAGAATTTTCGTTTCAGCACCCAAAACTAATTCAGAGCCTCCTGGACACAAATCATATATGCGTTTTAATCATAAAACACGCTACGAACCTGCTCGCGCACTCAAAATACTGAAAAGAGGTCATCTTGACCCAATATTGATCATGATCAAACTCCAAATCCTTAACTAGTTTCTCAAGCAATGATCCAAAACACACTCGAGACCCTTGAGACCCCATTCAATCATACCAACAATTCTTAAAATACGATACGAACTTATTCGAAGCTTCAAATCACATCAAATAACATAAAAACTACGAATCCTACCTCAAATCAAACTTAATGAACTTTTGAACTTTCAACTTCCAAAACTCGTGCCAAACCATATCAAATCAACTCGGAATGACATAAATTTTTTCACACAAGTTTCAAACGATATGAAGAAACTATTCCAACTCCTGGAACAAAAGTCCAAACCCGATATCACCAAAGTCAACTTCCGGTCAAACTTATGAACCTTCCAAAACTCCAAATTGCCAACTTTCGTCAATTAACGCTAGAACCTTCAAGAAACATCCAAATGCAAATCCGGGCACACGCACAAGTCCTAAATCACCATCCGGACCTAACGTAACCATCAAAACTCCAATCTGGGGTCAAATACACAAAAGTCAAACTTGGTCAACTCTTCTACTTAAAGCTTTCTAGTTGATAATTATTCTTCCAAACCAACTCCGGATCACCTGAAAACCAAAACCGACGATTCACACAAGTCATAATGCATCATATGAAACTACTCAACGCTTCAAACAGCTGAACGGAATGCAAATGCTCAAAACGATCGGTCGGGTCGTTACAGGAGGTTTTGTAACAAAATTTGGTATCATTCAGGGTAGTCTAAGTATGATTCTACACGTTCGGAGCTAATTGAAAAGTTTGAAGTTCATAAGTTGATTCAAGTTGATTTTGGGGTACGATTCTTGATTTCGATGTTGTTTTACGTGTTTCGAGGGTTCAAGTCGATCCATATTATATTTATGGACTTGTTGGTGCAATTGGTCGGGGTCCCTGGTGGCTCGAGTGAATTTCGGACCACCCGGAGCTAAGTCTGAAAATCTGATATTGTTGGTTCTGGTTTCCTTCTATGCAAATGCGGAGGTGGAGTCACGTTCGCAGAGAAAGAATTGGGGGACTGAGCATTTTTCCCATCGCCTTCGCGTTCATAGGGCCGCGTTCGCGAAGGTCTGAGACTGGTAGCCTTCGTGTTCACGTATATTGGCCCGCGTTCGCATAGAATAAAGGGCCTGGGGTGGGTCAGCCACCTTTGCTCTTCGCGTTCGCACAGGGCTGACCGCGTTCGTGAAGCTCAGGCTGGGAAAGCCTTCATGATCGCGAGACTGCCCTTGCTTTCGCAAAGAAGGTCTTCAGGGACTGGGCTAGTTATGCCTTCACGATTGCAAGCCTTCTTCCGTGATCGCGAAGAAGGGTCAACCGGGCAGTGCTTTGATTTAAAGACGGGACTTGGGATATTTTTCCTATTTCTATTTTGTGTGTTCTGAATTTGGAGCTTCTTAGAGAGGGATTTTCATCAAGCATTGTAAGGTGAGTAATTTCTACCTAATGTAAGTTAAATACATAGATTATGGATAGACTTTGGGTAAAATATGGAAATTTTAGGATTTTGTTGAAATACCTAGGTTAAAATGAGATTTGACCATGAAATTGATTATGGAATTGGGAATAAATTATATATTTGAGTTCGTGAAGTCATGGGTAACATTTATCTTCGAAAACTTTCAGAATCCGGGTACGTGGGCCCGGGGGTGATTTTATGGACTTCCTGAATTTGGTTGGGAAATTAGTTTAATAGCTAATTTGGAACTTTTAAGCACTTATTGATTAGTTGATATAATTTTTATTAGCTTTGTATTGCTCGGCCTTGTAACAGGGAACTTATCCTCTTAGGCGTATTAATTGTTGCGTGCTACATGTTGTGGGGAGCTACGTATGCACGAGTTGACGAGAGTCCGTACGTAGCTATATTCATGATATGTTCTGTTAGACTTAGATTCACAACATGCCTTTAATTGTGTTATTTATACCTATCTTGTATATTAATTTTCTTGATTATAAATGAGATTGAGGATTTTAATAAAGATACCGACAGAGCCTCTTACTTTGAAAAAATTGGGAAATATATGATAAGTGATAGATCCATGTCTCTCGTCTCGCTTGTGCTTCAGCGAGTGAAACGCTCAAATTATACTTTAAATAAATAGTGTAAGGCGGTCGGTGTCAAATATAATAACCCAACAAGGTTGGGGTCGAATCCCATAGAGAATAGGTGTGAAAAGATTACTTGAGTAGTGTGAAACTTGACTTTAAGTCATAATTCTACTCCTTTAGCTTAACAAGAGAATGATATAATAGTGATTTAACAAGATAACTATTTTGTTGTGAGAATGTGATTAATTTGGTTAAGGAAACCAAGGTTGTGTCCCGATCAATGAAATGTAATGCTGTCGGTGTTAATATGATATATTTTTAATGGATGGTCCTTTGATATGCAAATGGTTTCTAAATGACTACCCAATATTTTCCAATGGTTGGGTAGTATTTTCTCTTTTTGATTTTCCCAAATATAAAAGTGTTGCAATTATAAACACCCAATTTATGCCAAGTAGAACCCACTTATTCCTAAACGATTCTATTAAACAAGGTTTAAAGTCTTGAGTTCTTGATATTCACTTCAACCAAACCCTAACCCACTTTTCCAAGTAAAGAAAGAGTAAAATGAAATAAGTTAATGTTTGCAACCACCAACAATAAGTAAAGCACAAGAAATGAATAAATATCAACCAACCATTATATATATATATATATATATATATATATATATATATATATATATATATATATATATATATATATATATTCAATGTTAAACACCCATTAACATTACGCCCATTTAGGGTCCACAACCTTAGTATTTAAAACTAGCTACTCATACTAGAATACAAAAACAAAGCAATAAATAGAGTCATAAAGCTTACAAAAGTGCAAGATTCTCTCTTCACAAGCTTTCAAATTAATTGTGTATTCAATGCTTTTGATGTAGTTCCTTTTTCAGACTTAATGACCCACAAAAACCCTAGTAAATCTATTTATAGTCGACCAAAAGTCAGGGTTAAGATTGGACAAAAATGCCCCTGCAGAAGCCTTTTGTGATCGCATAATGGTCGCAGACTATGTATGCGGTCCGCATAGTTGATCATTGCGTCGCATAATTTCAGATTCACCAGCCCAGATTCCACCGCATTTCTGCTATGCGGCCGTATTTTCCATCACAAAAGTGCTACACAGGTTCTTCAATGTCAGTTGTGCGGTCATTATGCGGTTCACAGAAGTGTTGTGCGACCACAATGGACCGCACATTCTTCTACAACTACTTCAGTTTGCGGTGATTATGCGATCTGTATAGTACTTCTGTTGTCGCATAGTGGTAGCATTCCTACTCTTTTGTGGCTTTTTGACTTCTTTTCCATGTGTTTGGGTCTTCAAGTCTCATGCACTACAAAACACAAAAACTTTATAAGAATCAACTACAAATGTATTGAAAGACGAGCTAAAGTCTATGTAATTGGTATCGAAAGTGCCGAAATTCTACGGCACATCAGCGAGCGAGGTGAATTTCTCTACTCTTATGGGATCGGGCCGTTCACCTCGACAGTGAAATAAATTACTCTTATGGGATCAAGCCGTTCGCCTCAGCAGCATGGTAACACCACTCTTATGGGATCAGGTCGTTCATCTCGGCATTATGGTAACACTATTCTTATGGGATCGAGTCGTTCGCCTCGGCAGTACTGAGTACCGCTATTCCTATGGGATTGGGCCGTTCGCCTCAGCATCTTCGTGCTTAATATTTGAGACTGGATTTGTTTTGGTAACAGTTGAGTTAGTGCCTTCAAGGCCGGTTATGACGTGTTTAGTGATTTGATATAGACTCATGTGTGAAATTGCTCTAATTACTTTTACTTGCTTCGTTGCTACTTGCTGTACACTCACCATGTCTGCTTTATGTATTTTTATTCCTTTTTGACCTCTAGTAAGTGTCAAATCGACCCCTCGTCACTACTTCTTCGAGGATAGACTAGATACTTACTGGGTAGGCATTGTTTTCCGCACTCACGCTACACTTCTACACTTAATGTGCAGGTACTACCAGTGGTCACACGGGCGAATAGGCGCATTCCTACGGAGACTTAGTGGTGAGCTGCTTACCTTGCAACGATCTGCAGCATCAGAGTCTCCCTCTACCTTGTTTATTATTTCTGTCTATTACATTTCAGACAATAGTGTATTAGTTTTATATATTCTCTTGATTGCTCATGCACTTGTGGCACCGGGTTTTGGGGGATTCTAGTATTTATGTACTGTTGTACTTATCATTACTGTCACTATATTGGATATATTTCTCACGCTGGTACTTTGTTGAGAGATGTATGTATGGTTGCATGAGATCTTACTTATTTTGTTCTTTTAAAAGGGAAAAAATTTTGTTTTAAATGTTAAAAAGGGGTAATTAAATTGTAGTTTTACTTGTGGACTTGCCTAACGGCAGCGTTAGGTGCCATGGCGGCCTATTATGGGTTTTGGGTTATGACATAATTTCTGTGCATATTATTTTGTGTTCATTATGTGTTTGTATTTTCTAACACTTGTTCCAAAGGTATTCCGAGTGGCAGGTCGTGGATCTTACTGGGTTATATTTACATAACTCACTCCTTACCTGCATGTCTATGCAGATACTATTGTCGACGATGGAGCTAGTAGCTGACGGGTTCATTAAAGTTATTCAGTTATTGAGGTGAGCCGCCACATTGTTCGTGGAGGCTGCCAAAAGAGTCTATATCATATGTTCATATGATGTCATCTATAATTTTCTTAGATCCTCCATGGTATAATGTTGTCACGACCCTAGTTCGCCCTCCGTGAACATGTCGTGACGGCACCTAGTCCCTACGACTAGGTAAGCCTAACAATTTGCAGAAAAAGAAAACGAATGCGAAAAAACTAATATAAAACCGAATATAACAATATATAATTGTTTAAGATGCCGCTTGGCATACACAATACAAGATCTCAAAACCGAACAACTCCCAAAATCCGGAATCCCATGAATCACAAGCTATGAATACGACAAAATGCTCTAACTCCGGAATATCTAAATGAAAGAAGAGATAGAAGGGCTATCACTACAAAAGAGATAATGGAAAGGGACTCCTCGGTCTGCGGATGCAGCAGATATACTTCGAAGTCTCTGGAGAATCGCCTCGCCTCAAGGGTAGTAGGGCTGAGTCGAAGTACTTGGATCTGTACACGAAAAACATGTGCAGGAAAGGGCATGAGTACACCACAGGGGTACCCAGTAAGTGCCAAGCCTAACCTCGGTCAAGTAGTGATGAGGAAGGTCAGTGCCCTACCGGTCATATACAACAATATATATATATATATATATATATATATATATATATATATATATATATATATATATATATATATATATATATATAAAAGGAAAAGAAGCAGTATTAAAATAACTTAGGGTAATAAGAACAACAACAACTACAAAAGAGATAATTAATCACAGAAGGAATACAGCTCAACACAGAGATAACAACGGGGATCTCCCAGGATATCGTCCTGTAGTCCCAAATATAAATATACAGTGGATCTCCCGGGTGTCGTCCCGTAGTCCAAATCATAATGCGCAGGGGATCTCCCAGAATACCACATCCGTAGTCCCAAATGTAAATACTCATTACTGGGGGAATCTACCGGGTGCAGTCCCGTAGTTCCAATGTAAAAGTGCAGGGGGATCTCCCGGAATACCACATCCGTGGTCCCAAATAAAACAGACAAGGGGGATCTTTCGGGATATCGCCCGTAGTCCCAAAATAAACACACAGCAGCAACACGAAGGATATTCAATTCAATCAAATTTATACCAAGGTAAAACAGGTATTTCTAGCCTAGCATGTTTCACAGTTTTCAAATAAGACAGTTTGGGAAAGTAAAGCAATTAAGTCACTTAGACATGCTTTCCTTAGCTATCAGTAGGCTTAAATTGCAATTAGTAAAATCAGGGAAGAAAACAAAATTATAGTTACTTAATGAAAACATGATTTTTCAACAATTAGCACATGTACGCACTCGTCACCTCACGTACAAGGCATTTCATATATCACAGTACCAATTCCTAAGGGTAGTTTCCCCCACATAAGGTTAGGCAAGCCACTTACCTCGAACCAGCTCAATCAACTCAATACCACGTTCTTGCCACGAGTATCCGACTCCAAATAGCCCAAATCTAATGAAAATATAGC
This sequence comes from Nicotiana attenuata, assembly GCF_001879085.1. Taxonomy (NCBI): domain Eukaryota; kingdom Viridiplantae; phylum Streptophyta; class Magnoliopsida; order Solanales; family Solanaceae; genus Nicotiana; species Nicotiana attenuata. The sequence goes on from NW_017670304.1 coordinate 139,925, forward strand.
TTCATGTAACTAATTTAACTAATTAATTCGAAGCTAATACGCGAAATTAGGAAAATCACCCAAAAAGCCCCCCGGGCCCACGTTTCGGAATCGGGTAAAATTTACAAATTCGGAATCCGCACACTCTCACGCGTTCATATCTACAGAAATTACTCCAATCCGACATCAAAATCTTGATCAAAACTCTAAAATTAGGCCTAAGAACCTTTCCAATTTTCCTCCAAATTTCACCCCAAATTCGAATTTAAAGGATGAATTTAACCTGCACGGTAATAACCTTTATCCCCTCACTAGATACCATGTGACCCAAGATTTCCACGGAATCCAACCAAAACTCACATTTTGAGAACTTAGCATATAACTTCTTTTCCCTCAAAGTCTGAAGCACTGTCCTCAGGTGCTGCTCATGATTTTCCCGACTCCGGGAATATACCAGAATGTCATCAATAAAGACAATGACGAATGAGTCAAGATATGGTCGGAAAACACTGTGCATCAAATGCATGAAGGCTGCTGGGGCATTGGTCAGCCCAAATGACATAACAAGGAACTCGTAATGACCATACCGAGTTCTGAAGGCAGTCTTCGGGATATCCGGCTCCCGAATCTTCAACTGATGATAGCCTAAATGCAAGTAAATCTTAGAAAACACACGAGCACCCTGTAACTGATCAAACAGGTCATCAATACGAGGCAAAGGATAACGGTTCTTCACTGTAACCTTGTTCAGCTGGCGATAATCAATACACATATGCATAGAACCATCCTTCTTCTTCACAAATAGGACAAAAGGAGTACCCCAAGGTGATACACTGGGCCGAATGAAACCCTTATCAAGCAATACCTGTAACTGCTCCTTCAACTCCTTCAACTCAGGAGGAGCCATACGGTACGGAGGAATAGAAATGGGCTGAGTGCCCGACAACAGATCAATGCCAAAATTAATATCTCTATCGGGCGGCATGCCCGAAAGATCAGTTGGAAACACATCAGAGAACTCTCGAACTACTGGGACTGAATCAACTGTAGGGGTATCAATACTGACATCTCTCACATAAGCTAGATATGTGTCACACCCCTTCTCAACCATACGCTGAGCCTTAAGGAACGAAATAACTCTACTAGAAGTATGATCTAAGGTACCCCTCCACTCTATCGCGGTACACCTGGCATAGCCAGCGTCATGGTTTTTGCGTGACAATCAAGAATAGCATAATGGGGTGACAACCAGTCCATGCCAAGAATAGCATCAAAGTCTACCATGCGGAGCAATAACAAATCGGCTCTGGTCCCAAAGCCACTAAGAGCAATCAGACACGACCGTTAAATGCGGTCCACAATAAGAGAATCTCCAACAAGAGTAGAAACGTAAACAGAAGAACTCAAGGAATCCCGAGATACGCCCAAGTGCAGGGCAAAATAAGAGGACACATAAGAATAAGTGGAGCCTGGATCGAATAAAACCGATGCATCCTTATGACAAACCAGGATAATGCCTGTGATGACAGAATCGGAGGCAACAGCCTCAGTACGGGCAGGAAGGGCATAGTATTTGGCCTGGCCTCCCCCTCTAGGGAGACCTCTACCTCCCCGACCTCCACCTCTAGCTGGCTGAGCAGGTGGGGTAGCAACTGGTGCTGTGATCATAGCCTGAGAACTTTGCGGGGTGCGCTGTGGTTGAGAAGTCTGTGGAGTTGCACCCCTCCCAAGTCTAGGGCAATCCCTCACCACATGGCGTGTGTCACCACACTCAAAACAAGCTCTGGGAGGACGTGGTGGCTGTGACTGGCTCGGGCCAGGTCTGCTGGACTGACCACTGGAAGCACCTCGTGCAGAAGGCGCACTAGATACTAGAGGTGCATAATAAGGCTCCTGAGGCCTAGGAGGAGCTGGAATACCACTGGCTGCTGGAAGAGCTGAATGAACGGGGTGACTCATATAACCCCTATCATGACGAGCTAAAGCTGGGGCACGGGCACCAGAATAATGGCCCAACTCTCGAGACCTCTTGGCCTCCCTCTCCTCTCTGTCCCGAGCATGCATACCCACTACTCTCCTAGCAATGCTCACCACCTACTGATAGGAGATATCCATCTCCAACTCCCGAGCCATACTAGACCAGATGCTCGGAATGAGCCCCTCAATAAACCGGTGAACCTTCTCGCGAACAGTAGAAACCAAAGCTGGTGCATGTCTAGCCTCGGTGAAACGGACAGCATACTCCGAGACAGTCATAGTACCCTAGCGCAAATGCTCAAACTCTGCGCGCCAAGCGTCCCTGAGGCTCTGGGAACATACTCTCTTGTGAACATATCTGAAAAATGAGCACAAGTCAGGCAAGCTGCCTCATCCGGACTGTCTAACTCATAAGCACGCCATCACTGATAGGCGGCTCCTCGAAGCTGGAAGGTAGTGAAGGAAACCCCGCTCGATCCTGATATACCCATGGTACGGAGGATACGGTAGCACTCCTCTAGAAATCCCAAAGCATCATCTGATGCTAGTCCACTGAATGTAGGAGGCTGATACTTCTTGAACCTATCAAGCCTCTTCTGCTCCTCCTCTGAAGCTACTGCCCTCTCCTCGGGCTGGGCTGGGGCTACAGGCCGTGCCGGTATAATCTCTGGGACCTACTCAACATTCACTCGCTACTCAGGAGTGCGGGCGGTGGGAATCTGTGCTCCTCCCCTGGCCTGGGATGTGGCTGCAGCAAGGGGAAGCAACCCTGCCTGAGCTAGAGTGGTGTACATACTCATAAACTGCGCAAGAGTCTCCTGGAGAGCTGGAGTAGTAGTAGCAGTAGACGTGTCAGACACCTGGGCTCCAGCTGGAACTGCTGGTGGCTCCTCGGTAGAAGCTCGCGCGTGTGCTCTAGCTGCACCGCGTGCACATCCTCGATCTCTACCCCGGCCCCGACCTCTGACGGCTCTCGCAAGGGGCGCGGGTGTCAGGTCAGCTCCAGTAGCACGTGTCCTCACCATCTGTGAGAGAATAAAAGATAGGAGTTCAGAATTTTTGATACCAAAAATCTCGCACGACAAGGAACTCAATTGAAGTGAAAATTTTCTTAACAGTTACATAGCCTCTCGTGGATAAGCACAGATGTTTCCGTATCGATCCGCGAGACTTCAATAAACCGGCTTGTGATTCATGACTCCGATTAACCTAGATCTGTGATACCAACTTGTCACGACCACAGTTCTCCCTCCGTGAACATGTCGTGACGGCACCTAGTCCCTACGACAAGGTAAGCCTAACAATTTGTGGAAAAAGAAAACAAATGCGGAAAAACTAATATAAAACCGAAGATAACAATGTAAAAGTGTTTAAGATGCCGCTTGGCATACACAATACAAGATCTCAAAGCCGAACAACTCCCAAAACCCGAAATCCCATGAATCACAAGCTATGAATACGACAAAGTGCTCTAACTCTAGAATATCTAAATCAAAGAAAAGATAAAAGGGCTATCACTAAAAAAGAGAGAATGGAAAGGGACTCCTCGGTCTGCGGACGCGGCAGATATACCTTAAAGTCTCTGGAGAATCGCCTTGCCTCAAGGGTAGTAGGGCTGAGTCGAAGTACCTGGATCCGCACACGAAAAACATGTGCAAAAAAGGGCATGAGTACACCACAGTGATACCCACTAAGTGCCAAGCCTAACCTTGGTCGAGTAGTGACGAGGAAGGTCAGGGCCCTACCGGTCTTATACAAGTAAAAGAAACAGTATTAAAATAACTTAGGGTAATAAGAACAACAACAACTACAACAGAGATAATTAATCACAGAAGGAATACAACTCAACACAGAGATAACAACGGGGATCTCCTAGGATACCGTCCTGTAGTCCCAAATATAAATATCCAGTGGATCTCCCGGGTGTCGTCCCGTAGTCCAACTCATAATATGCAGGGGATCTCCCGGAATACCACATCCATAATCCCAAATGTAAATACTCAGTACTGGGGGAATCTACCGGGTGTAGTCCCATAGTTCCAATGTAAAAGTGCAGGGGGATCTCCCGGAATTCCACATCCGTAGTCCCAAATAAAACAGGCAAGGGGGATCTCCCAGGATATCGCCCGTAGTCCCAAAATAAACGCACAGCAGCAACACGAAGGATATTCAATTCAATCAAATTTATACCAAGGTCAAACAGGTATTTCTAGCCTAGCATACTGCACAGTTTTCAAATAAGGCAGTTTGGGCAAGTAAAGCAATTAAGTCACTTAGACATGCTTTCTTTAGCTAACAGTAGGCTTAAATTGCAATTAATAAAATTAGGGAAGAAAATGAAATTATAGTTACTTAATGAAAACATGATTTTTCAACAATTAGCACATGTACGCACTCGTCACCTCACGTACAAGGCATTTTATATATGACAGTACCAATTCCTAAGGGGAGTTTCCCCCACACAAGGTTAGGCAAGCCACTTACCTCAAACAAGCTCAATCAACTCAATACCACGTTCTTGCCACGGGTATCCGACTCCAAATGGCCCAAATCTATTCAAAGTAATTGTGATAGAGCTTCAAGTAACTAATTCAACTAATAAATTCGAAGCTAATACGTGAAATTAGTAAAATCGCCCAAAAAGCCCCCCGGGACCACATCTCGGAATCGAGTAAAATTTACAAATTCCGAATCCTCACACTCTCATGAGTTCATATCTACAGAAATTACTCCAATCCGACATCAAAATCTTGATCAAAACTCCAAAATTAGGCCTAAGAACCTTTCTACTTTTCCTCCAAATTTTCACCCCAAATTCGAATTTAGAGGATGAATTTAAGCATAGGTTCGTGGAAATTAATCAAATAAGAATTACTTGCCCAAAACACCCAGGTGAAATCTCTCCCAAAATCGCCAATCCTGAGCTTCAAAATCAAATTTCTAAGTTTTGAGACTAAACCTCATTTCTGCCCCTTTTGTGATCAGTGACACCGTATCTGCGGCTCTGGGACCGCACCCGTGGTCCCGCTTCTATGTAGACCAACTCGCACCTGCGACTTTTCATTAAAGCCCAGCTTCCGCACCTGCGATTACTTTTACGCAGATGCGGTGTCGCTTCTGCGATCCCTGCTGGCTCACCCCTTTTTCGCTTCTGCGATTCTAACGCCACTTCTGCGGCTCCGCACCTGCGGTCCCCAACCGCAGGTGCGGTTATGACAGAAGATCAGCAGCTTCAGCTGCTCCAAACCACTTCTAATTCTTCCGACAACCTTCCGAAATCATCCTGAGACCCCGGGACCTCAACCAAAAATACAAACAAGTCCTATACCACTATTCAAACTTGTACCAACCTTCGGAACACTCAAAACAACATCAAATCTCGGATTCAAGCCTAAGGATTCCAAAACTTCAAATTTCTGCTTTTGATCAAAAAGTCTATCAAACCTCATCCGAATTACCTGAAATTTTGCACACACGTCCCAAATGGCACAACGGACCTACTCCAACTTTCGGAATTCCATTCCGACCCTGATATCAAAATCTCACTATCGAACCGGAAACTTCAAAAATTCGACTTTCGGCATTTCAAGACTAATTAAGCTACGCACCTCCAAAACACAATCCGAACACGCCCCTAAGCCTGAAATCACCCAACGGAGCTAACAAAACTAACGAAATTCCATTTCGAGCCTGTTTTCACATTGCTCCGACTACGGTCCAGATTTTAAGGCTAAAACTCTCATTTAGGGACTAAGTGTTCCAAAATACTTCGAAACACAAAATGAATCCTCCCGACAACTCAAAATAGCAGAACAAACACGAGGAATGCAGTTAATAGGGGAACGGAGCGTTGATTCTTAAAACGACCGGCCGGGTCGTTACAAATGTGGGATTTGGACTAGAGTTCAATTTAATATTTCGAGATATTAGTTATTCGTAATTAATTATCAGATTATTTAGATACTTATTTAATTAGTCAAATACTGCAAACTAATGGCTAAGGTATGAAAGTCTGGTTTGCCTGGCGGGTGGTGTGTGCTGGGTGCCAATCACGTCTAGGGAATAGTTTGGGACATGATGATAGTAGAAAAATTGAAGCAAAATTGAAGATCCAAGTTATAAGCTCGAGGTAGAGGCAAAAAGTGATTCACGTCGTACCACGACGTTAAATGAGGTGCTTATTGAGAGGCAACCCAACTTTACTACTTTCTTTTATTTTTAATTTTTTAATTATTTTCTTTATTGTATTATTTTTGTAGTGTCATTTTTTATTTTCTAGGATCATGGGAAGCAAATCCATTGGAAGAAAGCAATACCAAGTGAGATAGTTAGAACTAAGTGCAGGGTGCCCGTACAAAGAACCAAATCTGGGTGAAGTCTGAGTACCCCATGAGCTGCTAATGCTTTGACCTTTGGCCTACCAGGGAGTTTCTTGTACCCTCTTGTATTTATGGGTGTGCATTAAGGATAATGCACAATTTTAAATTTGGGGTGAAGAGACTGTTTGGCGATTTTTTATGTTGTTTATTTGTGCTATTTTACGTGTATTGAAAAAAAAAACGAAAAAAAACTAGGTAGAAATAACCCCTCTTGTTTTATATGGCCACAATTCTTTTCCAAGGGATGTATCTTTGAATCGGGTAGTAATTTTTTTTGTAGGTAAAATTTTCAAAAAGTTTTGGAGTTTTTCCGACAACGGACTTCCTAGATAGATTTCTTGAGGGTATTAAAGTGTAAAGAATAATACAAATTTATGTTTTCTTTTTGAATTGATAATAGAATGGTGAGAACTTGAGTATCTATGCTTTTTGACCTGTTTTTTATTGGGGCTTAGAGGTGGAGCATTTGCGCTGAGTACTTTTTTCTTGATTCTCGTCACTATATGCCTTGAGAATGTATATGACTTTCTTTTGACGCTTGACCTCGTCTATTCTGTTGTTACTTTCTAGTGTTTGAATTATATGATGACTGTGCTAGTTGCTTTAACTTGAGATTCGGGTCTGAACCGTCCTGAGTGAGTCATGCGCATTGTGTTAGGTAAGATTTTGGTTGTACGGTGTGTCATCCCCTGTTAGTCTAGAACTTTCCCCGTATGTGAGTCAAAATGAAATGATTAAGTCTACAGAGCCTAGAAAATGATATAGGTATTTCTTTGATTGATCCCTTGAGTCTATTTGCCTACCAGTGATAACATTACGCGTAGTCAACTCTTTTGAGCCTATAGATATTTTTCTTTGGCACCTACATTACGAGCCAATCCCTAATTTCTTCTAGATTGTATCTTGTTCACCCTTTACCTTCGAGAGCACTTAAGTCCCTGAAAGAGTAAAGAAAGAGATTGAGTAACTTTTGAGTGGAACCATAGAAAGTCCGACAAGGTGCATTTGTGGGTAAAAACTTTACTAGCCGTAAATACTAAATTAAGGAGAGTGAAAAAAAAGAGAAAAAAACACACAAAAGAAACAAAAAAAAAGGAAAAATGAAAGACACCTCATATCTTTGTTTGGGCTAGTGAACATCTATATGTTGATGTGCTTAATGAACAAGGGCTTAAATGTGTATGATTTCATGGAAAAATATCAAATTGGTCATGACAAGAAGGTGCTTAAAAGTAATGTTTGATGTATTAAAGTGCTTTGGAAGGTTAGTCACTATTTTCCTATATATATATATATATATCATACATTACGAGTTTAGCCTACATTATAACCTATAAAGTCCTACTTGACACTAGATTTTGCAAGCTTAAATTAGTCGAGTATTACTTTACGAGCAAGCCTATGGTACGAACTTGGGCGGCATACGAGTTTCGTTGTGAAAGAGAGCGAATTCTTTCACTATTTGAGTCCTTAGACTATACTTAAACTTATATTTAAGGTGTGTGGACTATTTTCTCTATGTGATTTGTTGGTGAAGACACATGATTTGTAAAGGATTGGTAAAGTCCTTGGTTTTTGAGTTGGCACAAGAAGCAAGTCATAGTATGGAACGTATTGGAGTCGACTTTTGAGGCTAGGATAATAGAAGGGTCACATAAATATTTTAAATAGTCTTGGCATTGGTCTAAAAATGAGGAACTATGAAGAGTCCATATATTGGTTTCTAGGCGTTGATATAAACCAGTATCATTAAATGATGTTTGAGTATGTATTGAAATTATGTTACTTGTCGATGTGCTTAATTTTAAGTTGGTCAAGAACGAGAAAGAGTTTAAGTGTGGGGTGGAGATCACATGTTTATAAATATAATATATGCTCATTACATGTTTATTGTGTGTATGAATGAGTTTGGATGGAAGTTGACAAAAATCAGATGATTTGATGCAAAAAGAAGTTGAGAGGCAAAAAGAAGTTGAGTGGCTCTTACACGTTGGGTCGGTATGACCCTTTATATGGGCTGGCGGTAGTGGCTCTTATGCACTGGGTCAGTATGACCTCTAATATAGGCTTTATTTTTCCCTCGTTATGGACTTTTGAAGTTTTTAATTTCGCCCGACTCTTTGACGGTTCGATAAGAACCTCGATTGTGAGCCGTTATGCGGCAGTAGACGAGCACCTCGGAAGGTTTCACTCGATGGACGAATGATTTCGAAGCCTGTAGTTTGGAGCTGATATGATCGAAGCTCTTTCGCATAAGTCGAGGGTAGCCTGATTAACCGGTTCTTTTCGAAGTTTTTTCGAAGTAATTGAAGGCCTGTGATTTTATAGCGACGGTCGAGCATCCTCGAGTCGCGTTAGTTTGGATGGTACAGCCTTGTGACCGTGGTCATTGTATTTGGCCGAAGCCTTTTAGTCCCCGAGTGAAGTAGTTTTGGCGTCTATATCGAGGGTATGCCTTTTTAGGGGTCTTACAAGTTCGGATATATAGCCTTAACTTTTAAGATCGGGATTATGCCTTTTGTAAGGCTTACAAATTTTAACATGCCTTGCTGGAGGTCATACAAATTTTGGAATTGCCTTATAAAGGTCTTACGAGCTCGAGGTTGCCCACATGGGATCTTATGGCCTCAGGTTGTTGATAAGTTAAAGGGGTGGCAGTCGACGATAGTCCCCGAGACATTGAAAGTTTTCTTGGCTCTAGAGCCGTTTTCTGTAAACTTGGTATCGCCTTATTGAGGGCTTATGAGTTCGAAGCTTTCAAATCGGAGGTCATACGGCTTCGAATTTTTGGCGCCAGTCCCCGGGTGTTTGGGACATTTTTGGCTCTGGAGCCATTCTTTGCAAATTTGATGTTGCCTTATTGAGGGCTTACGAGTTTGAAGTTTCCGAACCGGAGGTCATATGTCTTCGAATTTTTGACGCCAGTCCCCGAGTGTTCGGGACATTTTTGGCTCTGGAGTCATTTTTGTAAAAAATGGCAAACTTCTTTGAAACGTGAAATGCTTTGATGGAGGGGAAAGTATTCTTTGATTACTTGGTACAAGTATACATGCTTTCGTTGTCAAGGGCTCGGTTATTCTATACGGACACGGTTCGTTCGACCGTTTGGCCCGGTATATCGTTTTCCTATCGAGACCCCATTTAGCACATCTTGGCTTCTCCGAGGAGGTGACCTTCCGGGGGGATGCCCCCCGGTATTCGAGGTTGATTGAGGAGAAGCCTTGAATACTTTTTGAGTCTTCTTTAGGTAGCATATAGATGTTGCCTCGTTAAAAACCTTGTCGGTAAAACCCTTCTTGGGATAAAACCCGATCGAAGGAAAAGAGTGCAAAGCATGCTTTTGAAACCTAAGGTCTTCAGACTGGGAAGCGCTTCGGCTATTTTGATCGAATACCTGCACACAGGTTAGCGTAAAATGTAAAATAAAAAGGGAGATGATCATACCTCAGTGCTGACGGCGCTTTGGGCCTTGATATGCTTCGATGGTTTGTTCTGAGGATGCGGTACGGTCATTTACTTGTTCAGTCGGGTGTAGCCGAGAGTATATTTCGTTGTTGCTATTTTATTGTCTGTTTCTCCTTTGGCTCCTTCGATGTTGGAGGTATTGGCGCTGGTGCCACATCGTGCACCGCGAACATCTCTTTCGATGTATGTTGTTCTCCGTAGATGGTTTTTATTCCATCTTTTGTTGGAAATTTCATCATTTGATGGAGGGTGGAAGGTACTGCTCTCATGCAGTGTATCTATGGCCATCTGAGCAAGGCGTTATACCTCATGTCTCCTTCGATGACATGAAACTTGGCCTTCTGGGTTGTGCCAGCCACGTTGACCGGGAGGGTGATTTCCCCTTTCGTTATTTCGCTCGCCATGTTGAATCCGTTGAGGACTCGAGAGGCGGGCACGATCTGGTAAAGCAGTCCAAGCTGCTCCACCACCCTCGACCTAATAATGTTGGCCGAGCTACCTGGATCCACAAGTACACGCTTAATTTGAAATGTATTTACAAGAAAAGAAATTACCAATGCGTCATTATGAGGCTGAGATAGAGCCTCGATATCTTCGTTACTGAATGTGAAGGCGTCCTCGGGTATGTAACCTCGAGTTCGCTTCTCCCTGGTGATGGATATTTTTGTTCTCCTGACCATGGGTTCCTGTGGAGCGTCGATGCCTGCAAAGATCATGTGGATGACATGTTGTGGTTCATCTGTTTCATTTTTCTTGGTCGCCCATCTTTCCTGGAACTAATTTTTGGCTCGGTCACTGAGGAATTCTCGGAGGTGCCCTTTGTTGAGTAGTCGAGCTATTTCTTCCCGGAGTTGTCAGCAATCATCGATTCTGTGACCGTGTGTGCCGTGAAATTTGCACATTAAATTATGATTCCTTTGCGAAGGATCCGACTGCACAGGCCTTGGCCATCTGGTGTCTCTGATTTTACCGATGGCAGATACGATATCTAAAATGTTGACATTGAAGTTGTATAAGCGGGGTGCCTGCGTCGGCCCTGTGTGCCTATCGGATCCGGCTCTATTCATGAGTCACCGAGGATTCTGACCTCGATCCATCCTTCCGTTATTTCGGGGTATGTTGCGCCTTGGGGCGTTTCTTCTATCTTCAGTGTATGGTTTGTATCTTTCTTTGTTTGGCCTTAGCTTCTTTGCCGGAAGCTTACTAGAATATACCGAGCCCGAGGGGGCTCCTAGTTGGTCATCCTCGACCCTGATCTTTGATTGGTATCGGTTGTGGACATCCGACCAAGTCACGGCGGGATATACAATTAAGTTATGCTTCAGCTGCTTCGAAGCTACCGAGCTTCGCTCGTTCAAGCCTTGAGTGAAGGCCTACACTACCCAGTCATCGGATACTGGTAGTAATTCCATTCGTTCCGTTTGAAAGCGAGACATGAACTCCCGCAGTATCTCATTCTCTCTTTGCTTGATTTTGAAGACGTCGGATTTCCTTGTAGCTACCTTGATGGCACCAGCATGCGCCTTTATGAAGAAATCTGCCTGCATGGCAAACGAATCTATCGAGTTCGGGGCTAGGTTGTGATACCACATCATCGCCCCTTTCGAAAGCGTCTCTCCGTACTTCTTTAGTAGGACGGATTCGATCTCGTCGTCCTTTAGGTCGTTGCCCTTCACTGCACAAGTGTAAGCAGTGACGTGCTCGTTGGGGTCCGAGGTCCCGTTGTACTTCGGAATATCAGGCATTCTAAACTTTTTTGGAATGGGTTTTGGAGCCGCATCCTGCGGGAACGACTTTTGTACGAACTTCTTTGAATCTACACCCTTCAGGATCGGGGGTGCACCCGGAATTTGATCGACCCTAGAGTTGTAGGTCTCTACCTTCTTGTCATTGGCTTCTATCTTCTTCTATCCCGACTCGATGCTCTTCGTGAGGTCCTCGAGCTTCTTTATGATGGCGGGGTCGGCTGCAGACCCATTATTGCTTGATCTTTCTGGTAGCTGCCCGACTTGGGGGGCCGTTTTTTGCGCTACTGTGCTAGGAGTTTTTTGGTGGATTTGCAATTGAGCAATCGCCGGCTTTTGTGCCTGTAACATCTCGAAGATGACGCGAAGGCTAACCCTTTGTTCCTCTTGAGATGGGGTTTTTTGGGCTTCCTGTTGATTTTCTTAGTGTATACTCTTGTTGGTGTGGGAGCTTATCTCGACGTGTTGAGCGTTGCGCGAGACCACGTCCATGGGAATTGGTTCTGTTGCATCTTCAGGGTTTCGTGGTGGTACACCAACACCTGGAACAGCTACACCATTTTCTCCAATGGTCCTCAGGACCGTTGTTTTCATGTGCGTTCACTCAGTTAGACATTTTGACCTGAAATCAAAGATCTTGGACAAGAAAAAGTGTGAAAGATAACTTGCGTTGTGTAGTAAACCAGCAAGAAAAACAATCACTATTATTCTTAGCCCCACGGTGGGCGCCAAACTGTTTACCTTGAAAACGGTAATAACAATTAGATTTGATTTTGCGGTTCTAAAAATACGTGATCTGTTTTTATGCTAGTTGTTAGGCAATAGATGCTAAGTGTGAGACTAGAAAAATAAGATAAGAACTCGAAAAACCGTGTGTTCAAGCAAACCAAAAGGCTGAGAATCGGGGCCTCGAGCCTGGTTATACGGGGCCTCGAGGTCGAACTCGATGCCAAGCTATAGGCAGTCGATGAAGGACTGATAGCTTTGAGAGCTCTGATGAAGGCTCTTTATGACCAATGATGAACAATAAATGAAGAACAATAAATAGAACACAATGAATATAAGCAATAAATGTAAGTAATGAAACCAGGAGAATATGTTTAAGTTAGAGAGCAGAGAATGTTCTTGTATTGAATGTTGTGAATAATGTTGTATATTGTGTACTACTCTCTTACAAAATGACAAGGATCCCCTTTATATATGGAGGGAAATCCCAGCATAGTAAATGAATAATTATTACAAAGAAATATAGCTGGCACAGCTATTTACTAGTCTGGCACAGACTAGTGTTTCCCTGACAGGTTTTGTCAGCTTTAGATCATACGCCTTGGGCACTTCCCGCTTTCTTATGGTAATCGTCAATTTGCACTATCTTGAGTTCGAACGTTAGGAACCCTCGGGGGTCAAAACCCGAACCCAACCTCGAGCCTTCTAGGACGGTCTTCACGAGGTGCCTTAGTGATCACAAATTCGGACCTCCCGATTTTTACCATATACAGTACCTCATGTCCCCTTCGATGACATGAAACTTGACATTTTGGGTTGTGCCGGCCACGTTGACCGGGACGGTGATCTCCCATTTTGTTGTCTCGCTCGCCATGTTGAATCCGTTGAGGACTCGAGAGGCGGGCACGATCTGGTCGAGCAGTCCGAGCTGCTCCACCACCCTCGACCTGATAATGTTGGACGAGCTACCTGTATCCACAAGCACACGTGTATTCACAAGAAAAGAAATTACCAATGCATCATTATAAGGCTGAGACAGGGCCTCGATGTCCTCTTTGTTGAATGTGAGAGCGTCCTCGGGTATATAACTGTTGATACCCAATTTTTCCTCATATATTTTTAATACATATATATATACTTTCAAAATAGCACATATGCAGTTATAAGCATGCATAAAAATTTTATAATTTTTCTATAATTTTAAAAGCTCCAAATCAATTTATTTCTCCGCTTTTATTTATAAAATTTTCAATAATTATCCCTCAAATTATTTTTGTTGTGATTTAGTCATCTAAATTCTTTATTTATGCCAAAATAGTGTTTAAATATTTTTAGTGCATTTTTGTAATTATATTTATATTTTTAGGCTAAATTACACATCTTCGCAATAATAGCCTTACTAATGCATAATTACATTATTGATGCATAAAACGGTCTTTTACATTTTTAAAATGTTAAAAAACTATTTTAAATCATTTAGTACACGAAAATATTTTTCTTGAAATCATTTATTATTTTTATAAATTATATAATTATTAAAAGTGGCTATTTAAAATCTGGCCTGTTTTATTTCAATTTCAGCCCTATTCTAACCCAATACCAGCCCAATTTTTAATTAAAATTACCCAGCCCAAACCTTGAAGACCCGATCCGGCCACAAACGACCCTTCATAAAATAAACCAAAAGACCCCCCAAAACCCTATCATTCTACATTACCCGCCGCCCTGAAACCCCTCTCTGCTCTCAAACGCTCTCAAACCTAAACCTAATCAAACCTTGCTGACACTCATCTATGGCTATCTACGGTGGTTTCTCACCACCCCCCAAGCCTTCAATGACCTCCCTCACGTTAATCTTACCATCTCCAGGGTCCTCAGGGGACCAGGGCTAGTTGGCTTGCATCTAGGGTTCCTTTCTCGCCTGTTTCAGGCCGTTCCAGTGTGATTCCGAGTAAGATATTCCCATATCGGCTACGATCTATGGGTTTCTAAGCAGGTTTCTTCACCTCTGTGCTGTTCTCCTAAAAACCTTAATTTCTTTCTTCTGAACCTCTTAGATCTGCACAGATCTGAGATGATTTTAACTTGTTTCTTATGAGTTTTACAATAACCTTGAGATTCTTTAAAGAATCGTAGATTTTCAAGTGGTTTTTATCTTTTCTAAACTAGGATTTTCGGAATTTCTTTTCAGAAAATGTTTGGTGATTTTTTGTGTTTGATCTTCTACTTCTCATGTGTTTTGACTGATTTTGTAAGTTTTGCTACAACCTTAACTCGCTTGTACTGAAAACCCCAATTTTCTGATGTTCTTCGTTTGGTTTCTGGGTATTGGTATATCGACTGTGTTCTTGCTTTGGGTTTTTGTGATTTCTCGTGATTTTCTTGCCCTAGTATGCTTCGGCTGAATTCTTAGTTCGACCTTTCACTGATTATATATGCTTGTGTTTATCCTGACTATTAAGACATGTATCTTTTGTCGTTTAACTATTTGTTTTGTTAAAGTTATGTGTCGAATCCTGACTATTCATGTCTTGCCTTATTTTATATGCTAAACTTGGTGACTCTTTCATGACTTTCTCTTTGATTGAACCCTTGACCATTCTGAATCCCTTATTTCCTGGTTCGATTTGAACACTTTCCCTTAAACTTTCGATTCTTACTTCTTTACTTGGTTTAGTTGGACTGCTTGCCTTAATTAATTTTTTTCTTCCCTTATGTGTTATTTTACTGATTCTTTCCTTAATTGAAACTCCTATGTATTCACCCCTAATTACCTACTCTGTACTTGATTTCCTTCCTTAAGCATCTGCCCTTCTTTTAGCAGTGATTATCCCTTGATTAAAGGAAAGATTTACTGATTTTACATGTGATTGATTCTCCAGATTTTTCTAATTGCTACTTAATTGATTCTTTACCTTATTTTGCTAAGCTTCAACTGCTATATAAGCATTCTCCTATTCTCACTTCAAGGAGAGAACATTAGTTCACAAAAAAAGCATACTTACACTCTAAAACTCTCTTTTCTTCTCTGCTACTTGTGATACTCACTGGTCTAGCCGGCTGAAAGCCAAGGCTAGACATTGAAATTGCCTCTGCTTTACATTCTATATTCTTTTCTTCAACTGGTATGTCTCTAGTTAAATTTTGAAATCCAAACCCTATGTGTTTCGTTCCTGCACTAGTTCATCAGCTATGAATTCAACTTGTCTTCCTGCTTACTTCTTTAACTAGCATGTTTAAACTCTGTCCTGTTCAATAGCATGTCTATAATTCACTTAGCTATTTGACACTTAACCAGCCTGTTTGTGAATATCTGTTTAATCCCTTAATTGTGTGATTATATTAGGTTTTCTATATGTGACTCTTATGTGCCCCAATCCCTTTATCCCCATGTGAAGATCTATTTGTTGAGTGCTTCTGAATCTGAATGTTTTATTGATTATCTACTGTTTTCAAAAGAGTTTTGGTGCTCTTCTCAAACTATCTTTTACTACCAAACTATTGCCTGTTTCTGAAAACCTTTTTTTTACTCCTAAAGTCGTCTCTGTACTATTTTCAAAACCTTTTCAAACTATGTCAAGCACTCTCACTTCACTCTTAGAATACTAGGTCCTGCCCCTCTGATATGCGTACCGCCTTGAGACCCTTGAGATCTCTCTGAACTCTGGCAGGTAAGAGCTGGCCTTTCCACACTGCACAATAATCAGTTACTATTTGAGAAAGTCTGGGTGTGAGCACTGCCCGGGATCCTTGAGGTCCTTTGGGAACTCTGACACACCTGGACATAAAATTGGATATGGCACTTTGGGCATTTGAGACTACTGGAGGTTTGGAAATCATTTGGGCCTGCTGCAGGCTCCCTATAGATTAACTCCTGTTTATATAAGTAAATTTATATTCAGTTCATTGGTCTGTAATAATTTTGTAAACAACATTGGGGTGATTAGTGAAAAAGGGTGGGTAGTTATATACATGTTGGGTAAATTGGGTAGATACCATGCCTATAAGGTTGTGTTAATTCAAATGTGTTTGTTATGTTTGCTTTACTTCCACACAATTAGAAACCATGTCTATAGGATCTAAATGGCTTTTAATAATTAGATACCATGCCTATAGGAATTAAAATCAGCTCTAATAGAAATCATGCCTATAGAACTTAAAACCAGTTTAGTTAAATAAATCAGTTCAATTCATGTTTGTTTATTCTGAAACGGTTTAATTCAGTTAATCTGACCGCTTCTTTAAATAAGTCTTCAATACTGTTTTAAATTAATACCGATTGAAAGCATGCCTATAGGATCTCAAGTTATCATTTAAAAAATCGCTTTACTATTTTACTGCATTCCTGATCAACATAGATATCATGCCCATAGGACATCACTGGTATACGCCTAAGCAAGCCTATAGGACTATTAAAATTCTGCAACCATAAAATCATGTTCTGCTTAGCAAGTCTAAAATTAGTAGGCAAATAGACTCAGTTCTTTCACACTTTTCAATACTGTATACTGTCAGCTCATCTAGATATCATGTTCTAAGGTTTTCTCTTAATTACTTAAAAACAGTTGTCCGAGACGTGCATTTGGTTGTTATGTTTGTGGAGGTAAATGTGAGCCTTTAGTTGTTTCCCTTTCTGAAATACAATCCTACTTGTTTTGTTTGGCGCCTAGACTTTTCTCCTTTAAAACACCTTAGGGTGGTCTAGAACTACCCAAATTAGAGGTCCTAAATACCTCCAGGGCAACAAAGAAAGGACGGGTAATGCACGCATAGGATATCTATCAAGGTTATTAGAACGCTTTAGGCTGTGACCAAGGGGAAGGAATTGGGTGGTAAGGATATGATGACTACGCGCTAATGTCACGTGTAGCCCCTCATTGAGGAGTGATTACCGGACATTGTGTGGGTATGATCCTGTAGGCTAACCAACCTAGGACCCCCCTTTCCCAACTCCCGTTGTTTATGAATTTACTTTTCTTTATATATGTGCTACTTGTTCAAAACCTTTTCCTTGTTTCATTACTTGAATGTCAAAACATGCCTTTACTTGCAAGTACGTGGCAAAACTGTTTATCTATTTATTTATCTAATTCACATGAATATAAGTTTGGCCGGGACCCACCGTTGTGGACCGCGAGGGGTGCCTAACACCTTCCCCTCAAGGTTATTTCGAGCCCTTACTCTAAATCTGTGGTAATGCAAACTAGTCCATGAGTTAATTGCTCAAGGTGCCCTAACGCACCATAATTCGTTAGGTGGCGACTCTTCAAAAAACCCAATTCCCAAAAGGAAAAGAGTTATTCCCCCATGAAATGTCGAAACCCGGACATTCTCCGCGGGGAGGAAAAAAGGGGGCGCAACAGTATAGCGACTCTGCTGGGGATGTTTAGGCTCTTACCATAACAAACTTATTTTTCTGTGAATTAGTCCAAGCATGCTCTATCCCACATACTCTTTCCCTTATTTGAATCTAACTGTTTATTTTATGAGCATTTATGATTTCTTTATTTCCCTAAAACTGACATGTCTCTTTGTTTTCTTCTTCTGTAACCGTCTTTCAATTATTTAAATACTGCATTTATTATTTCCTTACGTGCAAATACTTGACAACATGCTGTTATTATTGCATTTACTCCACATCATATTCCTCTCGTGCGTATCAAAATCCTATAGCAACGCCTGATGAGTGGTTGCGCTATTCCAATTATTTACCCTTAAATTCGGACGCGGTAAAACTAGTCGACAAGCGGTGCAGTCGACGGTTCCGTGCCTTTCCCCTTCAAGTTGTCCGCTTGAGGGTACCAGTCTAGACCCCCATAGTAACCTTACTCTGTTCAAAATTGTGCATGCATCATGGTCAAACCTAGCCGGATTAATATGTTGTCCACATAATAATCCTTTAAGACAAGCCTTATCCAAAGTACACCGGGGTTTCCATAATCCCAACGGACACAACCATGTTCTGTGCATTAATTTGGAGAACTAAATGCCAATATGCTAATCATGAATGTATAAATAGTCGAGTCTGGTGGGGGATAAAGGACTAACCCCTTTTGTTTTGCAGAAAATGAGGCACGAGGTCCCCAGATTCGGTATGGTTAGCAACATTCCACCATTGCTACTGGATTGGTGGGAAGACCTTTCCTCAAGTGACAAGAAACACGTAACAAAGTACTTGGGCAATTTACCTTCTCTACTAGACATTGAGACAAGCAACAAGCTGATCGAGACTGCTACTTTATTCTGGGATAGTGAAAGGGCTGTGTTCCATTTTGGCGACATAGAAATGACTCCACTTCTAGAAGAGATTGGAGGGCTTGCGGGATTGACTTGGGATAGCCCCGGGTTATTGGTGCCGGAAAATCGTAATGGTAAAGGATTTCTAAAGATGATGGGGTTGAAGAAAAATGCTGACTTGGGATGCCTGAAGGAATCTTACATACCCTTCGAGTATCTGTATGAGAGGTATGGCCATAGAAAGTCCTTCCGTACTTACCATGACGAGATCTCTCTTACTTCCCTGGGCCACATCCACCGCAGAGTGTTCGTGTTCATTGTATGCTTCTTGGCCTGATAGTGTTCCCATTGAAAAGGGAAAGAATCCACACTAGGTTGGCCATGGTCGCTAAGACTTTGATGGAAGGGATCAACGGACAGACATACACCATAGTCCCCATGATCATAGCCGACATCTACAGGGTTCTGGAGCGCTGTCAAAGAGGGTTCAAGCATTTCGAGGGTTGTAACTTGTTTCTGCAATTGTGGTTATTAGAACATCTTCAAAGGGGCCAGTATCGCCAAGAATTTCCGCGAAGGGCTTTGAATGACCATGTTGCCTTCCATCACCCCAAGCAGATGACCTACATTCTGGACAGGTTTGCTCAGCCGGAAAGTGCCAAAGAGTGGGTGGAATTCTTCGACAATCTGACCGAGGAGCAAGTGCAATGGATGTTTGAGTGGTTCCCAACAGATGAATTTATCATCAGATCCAGGGACGCTCCACACCTGGTGCTGATTGGGTTGAGAGGGATATACCCTTATGTCCCTATCCGAGTTATGAGGCAAGCAGGCAGGAAACAGGTTGTACCAAGGGTTGCCAAGATTAGTCATTTCGCAGCGGACTTTCAAGACGACGATGTTCCTTACAAGTGTCAAGCCCAGCACATGTGGCATTGCAAGATCATTGTGGAAAAGAATACCATTGAGCCCGACCTGTATCATGCAGGGTGCGAACCTCTTTACCCGGCGTGCTTAGAAGACAATCTAAAAGGAATGGTGAGGCCAGGAGCCGATCGAGGGAACAGAATCATAGACAAAGAAGCTGAAGCTCAAGTCAAGTACAACAGGCTACGCAAGAGGGTCTACATCTCCGAGAATGAGCACCACGAAATACATGAGAGGAATGTGAGGTTGATCGAAGAATGGAAAGAAATGGCAGTCACTTCCAACAGGAAGTTGGAATATCTGGAGCGAGGAATAGTGGAGCTGGAGGGTAAAGTCACAAAGAGGATTGAGGATTGCTAGAACGCTGAAGGAGCTGAAGGAGGACATCTAGCCAGAGCCTACTTGCTGTTGGGACTGCGCGAGCTGGGGGACCTGTACGATGGAGTCAGGAAGATATAATCTGGGGAAGGACCTTCTGGGACCAAATAGGCTATATTTACTTGCTTTCCTAAAATGTAATAAGGCCAAGTGCCAGTAGTGACCTATCTTTTCTAGTATCTTAGTGTCGTTTTGGATTCATCTATTTTTATATTATGAAATGAAGCATTTGTTGGCATCTAAGTTCTCCAAATCTATTTGTCGCTAGGCCTACCTCGGGAACAACGAGGCTCCCCAATTAGGACGTGAATTTACATTCCCGCAATATGTGTTTAAATACTGCAATACTTCAAAATCCATACTAACTTGTTACCTTTTTGTTTTTCCTTATTTTTTATTATTCCCATCCCCTTAGGTTGGTTCACTCATACTGGCATCATCAGCGTATCATACCAGATCTAGAGGCCCTCCACCTCCTCCTCCTCCGGCAATATAAAAGGCAAAGGAAAAACAAAAATGGACGACTTAAGTGGTATTCGAAAAGAGAATGTTGAGAACGCAGAAACATCAAACGGTCGGAGTACTCCAGCACCAAATGATCTAGTCTTGAGATTGGAACAAAAGATACTGGAGCTACAAGGAGAGCTAGAGCAGGTTCGCAACTTGGCGAATTTGTCACTCACCCTGAATGTCCCCGACATCAATCAACAGAACACAAAGAACCCGGCACCTCCCCAAAACACATCAAACCAACACACACAAAACCCTCCTGCACCACATCAATACACGACCCCACCTCAAAATCTCAATCCCTTACCCATACCAACTCCACCGCAACACCACCACCAATCAATCCAATACCCACAAACCGCCACTTACCACACTCCCCAAAACACACCACAACCCATTCCTGACCCTCAAAACTTAACCAATGACCTTCACTACACCCAAGTCCCTAGCACTCATTAGAACAACCCCATATAAGTGGAGACCATACTTCACTCTACTCAACAACCTTCCCATGCACCAGAATCCTCAGAGAAGGACCAGCTCATTAAATACATGGCTGAAGAACTCAAGAAATTGACAAGTCGGGTTCAGGGTGTCGAAGGCGATAAAGGAATAGAAGGGTTGAACTATGAAGACCTATGCATACAACTGGATGTGGAACTGCCGGAGGGGTAAAAACCTCCAATGTTTGAGATGTTCGACAGCACAGGTAATCCTAAGGTTCATCTAAGGACCTATTGCGACAAGCTTGTCGGGGCCGGAAAGGACGAGAAGATCCGGATGAAACTCTTCATGAGGAGCCTCACTGGTGATGCTTTGTCCTGGTACATCAGCCAAGATCCCAAGAAATGGTCCAACTGGGTTGGTATGGCATCAAATTTCATGGACCGATTCAGGTTCAACACAAAAAATGCACCTGATGTTTTCTATATCCAGAATCTCAAAAAGAAACCCACTGAGACTTTCCGTGAGTATGCTACCCGCTGGAGGCCGGAAGCAGCCAAGGTCAGGCCAGCTTTGGACGAAGAACAGATGAACAAGTTCTTCGTCAGAGCACAGGACCCGAAGTATTACGAAAGGTTGATGGTTATTGAAAACCATAAATTCTCCGATATCATCAAGCTTGGGGAAAGGATTGAGCAAGGCATCAAAAGTGGGATGGTAACGAATTTTGAGGAATTGCAGGACACAAATAAGGCATTACAATCAGGCGGCATATCAAAGAAGAAAGACGTTGGGGCAGTAATGGTGGCTCAAGGCCCGAAATCTCTACTTACCTATCGAACACCTCCACCCACATATCAAACACCTCCATCCACATACAAAGCACCACCACCCACATATCAACCATCATCTCCCAGATATTCCCAACCAGCCACTGTCTATCATACCTATAACTCCCAACCATCTCATTTCCAGTCACCTCCGAATCGCCAAAATTATCCAAGACCAATACCCAATTTCGACCGCAAACCACCCAGACAGTACACCGCTATCGCTGAACCCATTGACCAGCTGTATGAAAGGTTGAAAGCCACAGGTTATGTCACTCCTATTCCCGCTGTGGCACTAGAGAATCCATCCCAATGGTTCAATCCTAACAAAACTTGTGCGTACCATTCCGGTATGAAGGGGCACACCACTTAAGAGTGCCGAGCATTGAAAGACAAAATCAGACGCTAATTGACAACAAGGTTATACAGGCAAAGGAGGCCACACCCAATGTTCGCAACAACCCTCTCCCTGATCATAAAGGTGGTGGAATACATGTGATAGATACGAACAAAGAGTAGGACCCTGAGGAGTCGATTGGGCTTATTCGGGAAGGTGATGACTTCAAACCCCCAGTCACACTACTCCTAATGTGGTCTAGACTCAGTCACTAATCGAGGTTGAGGTAGCTACGTCAGTTCCGTTTGAGGTAGAGGTAGCTCCGCCTATGGCCACCCTTGCTCCATTTAGAGTAGAAGTGGCCACACCTTTCACCGTGGCGGTATCAACCACACCTCCTTTCCACTCAAAAGCAATACCTTAGGATTATGTTGCAGAAGCTAGGTGCAAAGGAAAGGCAAAGATGGAGGAATCCGATGCCGCACAAGGAATGACCAGGACCGGGAGAATCTATACACCTGAGCATCTGGGGGGACCAAGTAAAGATGCTACTGCCAAGCAGCCTGTCATTGAAACAGGGCCAGATGACCTTTGAAGGAAAGTACAAGCAAGGGAATATTCCGTCATCGATCATTTGAACAAAGCCCCAGCTCAGATATCCATCCTGTCACTGTTACAAAATTCAGAAGCACACAAAAACGCTTTGATAAAAGTGTTAAGCGAAGCCTACGTGCCCAATAACATCACCAGCGGAGAGATGTCTAATATGGTAGGACAGGTGTTAGAAAGTCACAGGATCACTTTCCACGAGGATGAGTTGCCACCTGAGGGTCTAAATCACAACAGGGCACTGCACATTACAGTGCGATGCGAAGACTACTTCATTGCCAGGGTCTTGGTTGACGGAGGTTCAAGCCTCAATATTTGTCCATTGGACACTCTGAAAAGATTGGACAAAGGTTTTGATGAAATACGGGCAGGAAGCATGAATGTGAAAGCTTTCGATGGGTCTCAAAGGGCCACGATCGGGGAAATTAACCTGTGCTTGCAGATGGGGCTAACTTGGTTCGACATCGAGTTTCAGGTGCTCAACATAACGGCCTCATACAATCTTCTGTTAGGCCGACCATGGATCCATGCCGCTGGGGCTGTGGCATCCACACTCCGTCAAGCTGTAAAGTTCGAATGGAATCGTCAGGAGGTGATCATTCACGGGGATGGGAGTAACCCCATCTACACCAGTCAAACCATACCGGTTGTTGGAAATAGAAGAAGGCTAGGAGGGGAAACCTATCATCACATTGAACGTGTCAATGCTGTCGAGAAAGATAAATGGCGGAGCAGTAAAATAGAGAGCATACTAGCATGGTCTGGGTATGAACCCAGCCAAGGGCTTGGTAAGAATCTCCAGGGTATCACTAAGCCAATATAGTTAAAGGGTCATGGTACTACCTTTGGGCTCGGATATCAGTACACATGGCAAGAGTATAACGATTGGTCGCCTCCATGGTGTGGACCGTACTACCCTCTTGAGTAGCCAGTGCCACGTCTGGATCAAGACTTTCACCAAGTTGATACAATTTGGGGAACTGCAGAAGAGGAAGCACTAGCTGGGTTGAAGAATCTGTTCTTGGAGGACGAAGACATGGATTGCAGTGCAATAATTGAGGAGGAGGAGGAAGAAGGCCTCACTATTCAGGCTGTGGAGAAGGCAGCTGTTCTCAAGAACTGGACCGCCACACCATCTCGGGCCCGCCGAGTCCCTGGGTAGCCTTGTAGATTTTATTTCTATAGCCATTCTAGACATTTAAGATTTTCAGTAATTTTGTTTAAAGACTTGCTTGTTTCAAAACAAATGCTCGATTCATCTAGCCGTACTTGTCTGGATGTTTTTCAGTTTTAATCAAATGCACTGCTCTTATTATTCATTTTTATTTTCTACACATTTTCTTTCTACAGCGTCATTATTACCTTTCCTGATGAACCGGTGACTGTGACATGTACTGAGGCAACGCAATATGAGGTCAGTGATTCAGATGAAGAAGACTAGATACCCGAAGAAGTTGTCAAGGAGGTGGAAAACTTTGAGAATAAGTCTAAGTCCAACCTGGACGAAACCGAAGCAGTAAACTTAGGAGACGCCGAGACCGTCAAAGAGACTCGCATCAGCATTCACTTATCACCAACAGAAAAGGAAGAGTACATCTGTTTCCTAAAAGAATATGAGGACATTTTAGCATGGTCATATGACGACATGACAGGTTTGATCACGTCCATAGTGACTCACAAGTTACCTACCAATCCAATGTGTCCGTCGGTGAAGCAGAAACTCAGAAAGTTCAAACCAGATATGAGCCTGAAAATCAAGGAGGAGGTTGAACTCAGCGATGCAGAATGGATAAGGAGCCGCTATGAACAATTGGCCCTTATCGATGGAAAGAGGATGAATGCAGTGTGCCACGGTCAGCTTTATTAGAATAGAATGTCCAGAGCTTTCAACAAAAGGGTCAAACCAAGACAATTTGCACCAGGACAGTTGGTGCTAAAGAAGATATTCCCACATTAAGATGAAGCCAAAGGGAAATTCTCTCCCAACTGGCAAGGTCCGTATATGGTTCACAGGGTGCTGACAGGAGGTGCACTCTTACTTGCAGAAATGAATGGAGAAATTTGGCCAAAACCAATCAATTCAGACGCAGTCAAGAGATACTATGCTTAGATCATTTATATTTCCTCATGTGATATAATTGAACTACGCTTGACCTGATTCCCGTTTAAGAGGGGATACATAGGCAACCTTATGGTTTCGGTCATATCATAATAAAATTTCCATTCCCCCTCCCCCCAAGATCAGAAACTGGGGCAGAATTTTGAGGAGGACCCTCAAAATTCCGGAGCAAGTCCAGCCAACGCCAGTATATGTCAGACGGCCAGAAATCGGTTAAGAAATTGGGGTAGAATTTTGAGAAAGATTCTCAAAATTCTGAAGAAGGTTCGGCAAGGCCTATTATCCGCAAACAGTCAAAAGATCATCTACCAAACTGGGGCAGAATTTTGAGGAGGACCCTCAAAATTCCAACATAAGAGAGCTGCAATGTCTTTGAAATGTATTACAGTCACTGGTTCATCTAAAAATCACTTGATATATCAATTTGTTTCTAAATAACTCTATTTTTCATCAATAATTGCATATTTTTAAAAACTCTATTTCCGTTACAGTCAGGTTACCCAGGAAACTCAAAAGGGCCCCAGAACGGAGCAAAGCAAGGCCAGCGGATAGAATCACGAACCAACCTCCCCCCTCCCTCACAAAACTTACAATTTTTCTTTGAACGCAGGTACATCTGACATAGCAATAGCGTCCGCAAATATGTACACGTAACAAGATCACTATCAATCAGTCCATCAGACACCGAATATATCTCCAGCTAAGACATATGCTACTCTTATTTGCTACTCCCTATCTGCATGAGGCTATCCCTGCCTCCACATCTGCATGAAGCTAATCCTTGCCTCCCTACCTTGCATGAGGCTAATACTTGCCTCCCTAATTACATGAGGCTAATCCTTGCCTCTATATCTACATGAGGCGAATCCTTGCCTCCCTATCTGCATGAGGTTAATCCCTGCCTCCACATCTGCATGAGGATAATCCTTGCCTACCTTGCATGAGGCTAATCCTTGCCTCCCTACCTTACATGAGGCTAATACTTACCTCCCTAATTGCATGAGGCTAATCCTTGCCTCCATATCTACGTGAGGCTAATCCTTGCCTCCCTATTTGCATGAGGCTAATCCTTGCCTCCATATTTGCATGAGGCTATTCCTTGCCTCCACAGTTGCATGAGGCTAATCCTTGCCTCCCTATCTGCATGAGGCTAATCCCTGCCTTCACACCTGCATGAGGCTAATTCTTGCCTCCATATTTGCATGAGGCTAATCCTTGCCTCCACATATGTATGAGGCTAATCCTAGCCCCCCTATTTACATGAGGCTAATCCTTGCCCCCCCCCACCCATCATGCATGAGGCTAATCCTAGCCTCCACATTTGCATGAGGCTAATCCCTGCCTCCACATTCGCATGGGACTAAGTACTCTCCATCTTTGCATAAATATTGCTCTATTTCTAGTACTATCTATTTGCTTTTTAATTGGGCTAAGCTCTGCCCTTCACAAGACTAAGCCATGTCTTGTTAACATCATATTGTTGCATATTATGGGCTGAATATCGCCAATCTATCCAAAGGCGTCATAGTCTAAAAGGCATCATCCTCATAGCCGGAAGACACCATGCCATGGCCTGAGGATCCCTCAAATTTGCATATCATTATTCAAAGGCGTCATAGGTCGGAGGCACCATCTTCATGGCCCGAGAACACCATTTCATGGCCTGCGAATCCCTCACTAAACAATTCATGGCCCAGGACATCATGGTCCAAGGACGTCATCCTTAACCGTCCAAAGACAACTTTCATGGTCCAAAGGGAATCTGCATCATGTTTAAATTTTCGCAGAGATATATGCCGGCAGAATCTTTTCATCTGCAGGTGACCAGTAAGCAACCGCTATCCTAGCAGGAGCGACCTTGCTCCAGTTCCTTCAACTGTCTCAAACCTTAACCACTCACCACAACCGCTCTTACATCCCGTGTCCGTTCTTGCAATGACTTCATCGGTATATTTCGCCAATGAATCCAGAACTACACATGACCTGATTCCTGTAAAACCAGGGAATATGTAGGCAACTCAAGACAAAAGTCCGGCCTCTGTCTTTCAAAACATCCTGTCCGGTCAAAATTGGCCATCATTTCTTTGCCCGAAAATTCTTTCATCCTTCCCGGGTAAAGAGGGGCAGCTGTTGATGCCCAATTTTTCCTCATATATTTTTAATACATATATACTTTCAAAATAGCACATATGCAGTATAAGCATGCATAAGAATTTTATAATTTTTCTATAATTTTAAAAGCTCCAAATCAATTTATTTCTCCTCTTTTATTTATAAAATTTCCAATAATTATCCTTCAAATTATTTTTGTGGTGATTTAGTCATCTAAATTCTTTATTTATGCCAAGATAGTGTTTAAGTATTTTTAGTGCATTTTTGCAATTATATTTATATTATTTAGGCTAAATTGCACATCTTTGCAATAATAGCCCTACTAATGCATAATTACATTATTGATGCATAAAACGGTCTTTTATATTTTTAAAATATTAAACAACTATTTTTAAATCATTTAGTACACGAAAATATTTTTTTGAAATCATTTATTAATTTTATAAATTATATAATTATTAAAGTAGCTATTTAAAATCTGGTCTGTTTTATTTCAATTTCAGCCCTATTCTAACTCAATACCAGCCCAATTTTTAATTAAAATTACCCAGCCCAAACCCCGAAGACCCGATCCGGCCCCAATACCCTTTAATCTCGGCCGTTGATCATAAAGATCAACGGCCACAAACGACCTTTCCTAAAATAAACCAAAAGACCCCCCCAAAACCCTATCATTCTACATTACCCGCCGCCCTGAAACCCCTCTCTGCTCTCAAACGCTCTCAAACCTAACCCTAATCAAACCTTGTTGACACTCATCTATGGCTATCTCCGGTGGTTTCTCACCACCCCCCAGGCCTTCAATGACCTCCCTCACGTTAATCTTGCCATCTCCAGGGTCCTCAAGGGACCAGGGCTAGTTGGGTTGCATCTATGGTTCAATTCTCGCCTGTTTCAGGCCGTTCCAGTGTGATTCCGAGTAAGATTGTCCCATTTCGGCTACGATCTATGGGTTTCTAAGCAAGTTTCTTCACCTCTGTGTTGTTCTCCTAAAAACCCTAATTTCTTTCTTCTGAACCTCTTAGATCTATACAGATCTGAGATGATTTTAATTTGTTTCTTATGAGTTTTACAATAACCTTGAGATTCTTTACAAGAATCGTATGATTTTCAAGTGATTTTTATCTTTTTCTAAACTAGGGTTTCCGGAATTTCTTTTCACAAAATGTTAGGTGATTTTTTGTGTTTGATCTTCTGCTTCTTATGTGTTTTGACTGATTTTGTATGTTTTGCGACAACCTTAACTCGCTTGTACGGAAAATCCTAATTTTCTGATGTTCTTCGTTTGGTTTCTGGGTACTGGTATATCGACTGTGTTCTTGCTTTGGGTTCTTGTGATTTTCTTGCCCTAATATGCTTCTACTAAATTTCTTAGTTCGACCTTTCACTGATTTTATATGCTTGTGTTCATCCTGACTATTAAGACCTATATCTTTCTTGAATCAGTGTCGTTTAACTATTTGTTTTGTTAAAGTTATGTGTCGAATCCTGACTATTCATGTCTTGCCTTATTTTATATGCTAAACTTGCTGACTCTTTCATGACTTTCTCTTTTATTGAACCCTTGATCATTCTGAATCCCTTATTTCCTGGTTCGATTTGAACACTTTCCCTTAAACTTTCGATTCTTACTTTTTTTACTCGGTTTAATTGGATTGCTTGCCCTAATTAATTTTATCCTTGCCTTATGTGTTATTTTACTGATTCTTACTGATTGTTTCCTTAATTGAAACTCCTATGTATTCACGCCTAATTACCTACTCTGTACTCGATTTCCTTCCTTAAGCATTTGCCCTTCTTTTACCAGTGATTATCCCTTGATTAAAGGAAAGATTTACTGATTTTACATGTGATTGATTCCCCGGATTTTTTTAGTTGCTACTTAATTGATTCTTTACCTTATTTTGCTAAGCTTTGACTGCAATATAAGCATTCTCCTATTCTCACTTCAAGGAGAGAACATTAGTTCACAAAAAAAAAGCATACTTACACTCTAAAACTCTCTTTTCTTCTCTGCTACTTGTGATACTCACTGGTCTAGCCGGCTGAAAGCCAAGGCTAGACATTGAAATTGCCTCTGCTTTACATTCTATATTCTTTTCTTCAACAGGTATGTCTCTAGTTAAATTTTGAAATCCAAACCCTATGTGTTTCATTCCTGCACTAGTTCATCAGCTATGAATTCAACTTGTCTTCCTGCTTACTTCTTTAACTAGCATGTTTAAACTCTGTCCTGTTCAATAGCATGTCTATAATTCACTTAGCTATTTGACACTTAACCAGCCTGTTTGTGAATATCTGTTTAATCCCTTAATTGTGTGATTATATTGGGTTTTCTATATGTGACTCTTATGTGCCCCAATCCCTTTATCCCCATGTGAAGATCTATTTGTTGAGTGCTTCTGAATCTGAATGTTTTATTGATTATCTACTGTTTTCAAAAGAGTTTTGGTGCTCTTCTCAAACTATCNCACTCTCTACTTCACTCTTAGAATACTACGGTCCTCGCCCCTCTGATATGCCGTACCGTCCTTGACGTACCCTTGAGTATCTCTCTAGAACTCGTGGACGAGGTAAGAGCTGGCTTTTCCACACTGCACAATAATCAGTTACTATTTGAGAAAGTCTGGGTGTGAGCACTGCCCGGGATCCTTGAGGTCCTTTGGGAACTCTGACACACCTGGACATGAAATTGGCTATGGCACTTTGGGCATTTGAGACTACTGGAGGTTTGGAAATCATTTGGGCCTGTTGCAGGCTCCCTATAGATTAATTCCTATTTATCTATGTAAATTTATATTCGGTTCATTGGTCTGTAATAATTTTGTAAACAACATTGGGGTGATTAGTGAAAAAGGGTGGGTAGTTATATACATGTTGGGTAAATTGGGTAGCCATGCCTATAAGGTTGTGTTAATTCAAATGTGTTATTTATGTTTGCTTTACTTCCACACAATTAGAAACCATGTCTATAGGATCTAAATGGCTTTTAATAATTAGATACTATGCCTATAGGAATTAAAATCAGCTCTAATAGAAATCATGCCTATAGAACATAAAACCAGTTTAGTTAGATAAATCAGTTCAATTCATGTTTATTTA
This sequence comes from Nicotiana attenuata, assembly GCF_001879085.1. Taxonomy (NCBI): domain Eukaryota; kingdom Viridiplantae; phylum Streptophyta; class Magnoliopsida; order Solanales; family Solanaceae; genus Nicotiana; species Nicotiana attenuata. The sequence goes on from NW_017670304.1 coordinate 169,801, forward strand.
TTCTGAACCGGTTTGATTCCATTAATCTGACTGCTTCTTTAAACAAGTCTTCAAATATTGTTTTAAATTAATACTGATAGTAAGCATGCCTATAGGATCTCAAGTTATCGTTTAAAAAATCGTTTTACTGTTTTACTGCATTCCTAATCAACATAGATATCATGCTCATAGGACATCACTGTTATACGCCTAGGCAAGCCTTTTTCTAGGACTATTAAAATTCTGCAACCGTAAAACCATGTTCTGCTCAGCAAGTCTAAAATCAGTATGCAAATGGACTTAGGTCTTAAAAACATGTTCTAAGGTTTTCTCTTCAATACTTAAAAACATTTGTCTGAGAGGTGCATTTGCTTGTTATGTTTGTGGAGGTAAATGTGAGCCTTTAGTTGTTTCCCTTTCTGAAATACAGTCCTACTTGTTTTGTTTGGCGCCTAGACTTTTCTCCTTTAAAACACCTTAGGATGGTCTAGAACTACCCAAATTAGAGGTCCTAAATGGCTCCAGGGCCACAAAGAAGGGACAGGTAATGCACGCATAGGATATCTATCAAGGTTATTAGAACGCTTTAGGATATGACCAAGGGGAGGGAATTGGGTGGTAAGGATATGATGACTACGCGCTAATGTCACGTGTAGCCCCTCAATGAGGAGTGATTACCGGACGCTGTGTGGGTATGATCCTGTACGCTAACCAACCTAGGACCCCCCTTTCCCAACTCCCGTTGTTTATGAATTTACTTTTCTTTATATATGTCCTACTTGTTCAAAACCTTTTTCTTGTTTCATTACTTGAATGTCAAAATATGCCTTTACTTGCAAGTACGTGGCAAAACTGTTTATCTGTTTATTTAACTAATTCACATGAATATAAGTTCGGCCGGGACCCACTGTTGTGGACCGCGAGGGGTGCCTATCACCTTCCCCTCAAGGTTATTTCGAGCCCTTACCCTAAATCTCTGGTAATGCAAACTAGTCCATGAGTTAATTGCTCAAGGTGCCCTAACGCACCATAATTTGTTAGGTGGCGACTCTTTAAAAAACCCAATTCCCAAAAGGAAAAGAGTTATTCCCCCATGAAATGTCAAAACCCGGACGTTCTCCACAAAGAGGAAAAAAGGGGGCGTGACAGTAACCTCGAGTCCGCTTTTCCCTGGTGATGGATATTTTTGTTCGTTCGACAATTGATTCCTGTGGGATGTCGATTCCTCCAACGATCATGTGGATGACATGTTTTGGCTCTTCTGTTTCATTTTTCCTGTTTGCCTCTCTTTCCCGAAATTGCTTTTTGGCTTGGTCGCTGAGGAACTCTCGGAGGTGCCCTTTGTTGATTAGTCGGGCTACTTCTTCTCGGAGATATCTATAATCTTCGGTCCTATGACCGTGTGTGCCGTGAAATTTGCACACCATGTTAGGGTTCCTTTGCGACGGATCTGATAGTATGGGTTTTGGCCAACTAGTGTCTTTGATTTTACCTTTGGCTGATACGATGTCCGAAATATCAATGTTGAAGTTGTACTCAGATAATCGGGGTGCCTCCGTCGGTCCTGCGTGCCTATCGAATCCGGCTCTGCTCACGAGTCCCCGAGGATTCTAACCTCGATCTGCCCTTCGGTCGTTTTGGGGTATGTTACGCCTTGGGGTGTTTCTTCGATCTTCAGTGTATGGTTGGTACCTTTCCTTACTTGGCCTTGGTTCCTTTGCCAGGATCCTGCTAGAATATACTGAGCCCGAAGGGGCTCCTAGTTGGTCGTCCTCGACCCTAATCTTTGATTGATATCGGTTGTGGACATCCGCCCAAGTCACGGCGGGATATTCAACCAAGTTCTACTTTAGCTGCTTCGAAACTATCGAGCTTCATTCGTTCAAACCTTGGGTGAAGGCCTGCACTGCCCAATGGGTTCCTGTGGGATGTCGATTCCTCCAACGATCATGTGGATGACATGTTTTGGCTCTTCTGTTTCATTTTTTCCTGTTTGCCTCTCTTTCCCAAAATTGCTTTTTGGCTTGGTCGTTGAGTAACTCTCGGAGGTGCCCTTTGTTGATTAGTCGGGCTACTTCTTCTCGGAGCTGTCTATAATCTTCGGTCCTATGACCGTGTGTGCCGTGAAATTTGTACACTATGTTAGGGTTCCTTTGCGACGGATCTGATAGTATGGGTTTTGTCCAACTAGTGTCTTTGATTTTACCTATGGCTGATACGATGTTCGAAATATCAATGTTGAAGTTGTACTCAGATAATCGGGGTGCCTCCGTCGGTCCTGCGTGTCTGTCGAATCCGGCTCTGCTCACGAGTCCCCGAGGATTCTGACCTCGATCTGCCCTTCGGTCGTTTTGGGGTATGTTACGCCTTGGGATGTTTCTTCGATCTTCAGTGTATGGTTGGTACCTTTCCTTACTTGGCCTTGGTTCCTTTGCCAGGATCCTGCTAGGATATACTGAGCCCGAGGGGGCTCCTAGTTGGTCGTCCTCGACCCTAATCTTTGATTGATATCGGTTGTGGATTTGCCCCATTTGAAAGCGAGATAAAAACTCCTGTAGCATCTCGTTTTCTCTTTGTTTGATTTTGAAGACATTGGATTTCCTTGTAGCAACCTTGATGGCACCGGCATGTGCCTTTATAAAAGAATCTGCCAGCATGGCAAATGAGTTTATCAAATTCGGGGATAGGTTGTGATGCCATATCATGGCCCCTCTTGAAAGTGTTTCTCTGAATTTCTTCAACAGGACGGATTCAATCTCGTCGTCCTTTAGGTCATTTCCCTTTACAGCACAAGTATAAGCAGTGATGTGCTCGTTGGGGTCCGGGGTTTCGTTGTACTTCGGGAGATCGGGCATTTTGAATTTCTTCGAGATAGGCTTTGGAGCAGCACTCGATAGTAATGGCTTTTGTACGAATTTCTTTGAATCTACACCCTTCAGAATCGGGGGTGCGCCCGGGATCTGATCGACCCTTGAATTGTAGGTCTCTACCTTTTTGTCATTAGCTTCTATCTTCTTTTCGCCCGATTCAATCCTTTTTGTGAGGTCCTCGAGCATCTTCATAATAGCGGGGTCGGCTGCTGACCCGTTGTTGCTCGATCTTTCCGGTACCTGTTCAGCTCGAGGAGGCGTTTCCGGTGCTACTGTGCTTGGAGTTTTTTGGTGGCTTTGCAGTTGAGCAATCGCCAGTTGTTGTGCCTGCAACATCTCAAAAATGACGTGAAGTCTAACCTCTCGTTCCTCCCGAGATGGGGTTCTCTGAGCTTATTGTTGGTTTTCTTGGCGTATATTCCCGTTAGTGTGGGAGCTTATATCGACGTGTTGGGCGTTGCGTGATCCCACATCCACGAAGATTGGTTCTGGTGCGTCCTCAGGGTTTCACAGTGGTACACCGATGCCTGGAACAGCTACACATTCTCTCCATGGTCCTCAGGACCGTTGTTTTCATGTGCATTCACTGAGTTAGACATTTTGACCTGAAATCAAAGATTCTTGGACAAGAAAAAGTGTGAAGAATAACTTATGTTTTCAATAAACCAGCACGAAAACAATTATTATTATTTTTAGCCCCACGGTGGGCGCCAAACTGTTAACCTTGAAAATGGTAATTATAATTAAATTTGATTTTGTGGTTCTAAAAATACGTGATTTATTTTAATGCTAGTTGTTAAGAGGTAGGTGCTAAGTGTGAGTTAGGAAATTGAGATAAGAGTTTGAGGACAGTAGATTATGCAAACCGAATGGCCGTGAATCGGGGTCTCTAGCTGGCCTACGCTGGGCCTCGAGGTCGATCTAAAGTGTCAGATTGGGGATGGTCGATGAAGAACTAATAGTTCTAAGGACCTAGATGATGGCTCTTTATGATCAATGATGAGTAATAAATGAAGAACAATAAATAAAACACAATAAATATAAGCAATAAAATCAAGGGAGCGACAGTAGAATGTGTTTAAGTTAAGGAGCACAGAATGTTCTTGTTCTTGTATTAAATATGATGTGTCTTGCAAAATGATAAGTGTTCCCTTTATATAGGAGGGGGAATCCCAACATAGTACAGGTGCATTTATTACAAAGATATGCGGCTGGTACAACCATTTAATGTCACGGTATTGTACTAGTCTAATAGACCTGGTCAGCTCTATCTACGTGCCTTGAAAATTTCCCGCTTGTCCATTGTAGCCACCGATTTACACTGCCCCGAGGTCGAACATAGGGAACCTTTGGGGTTGAACCTCGAGTTGTGCGTCGAGCCTTCTGGAGACGGGCTATGGAGTGTCATAATGATCATAAAATCAGACTCTCCGATTTTAGCCGTACATAAAGAATATATGTACATGAACAATGGATATCAAATTAAATACTCATGGACTGATATAAGTGACATGCTAAGGTGTATGGATGTGCTAAGTATATTACCATAGCATAGGCAATTTCATCACAAAAATAGCAGTTATCATGTTCAATCAAGGGATTAACCTATTTGTAACCTCTAACATGATCTGACTAGATCACAAAGGGGTAAAAATATAAGAAACATAATAGCATGAGGAATAGCAATTAGTTCAAGGTATATCGTAGTCTAAGCACTACCCGATGTAACGACCCGATTGGTCATTTTGTGTATTTGAGCACCGTTTCCCCTTTTGAAGTTTTTTGTATGTGTGTGTGCGGTTTTATTGCTTGCGAAACCCAGGTCGCATTTACAACATCCGAAGCTAAATAAAAGGTCGGGATTTCCGTTCTTAGTCTTATTTTATCATATTTTGGAGTCCTAGACTCGGTGGGAGGCAATTTTAGGAGGAGAATTTCATATAAAAATATTGGGTATGTGATTTTGACACAATTTTGATTATATAACATGATTGTTTATGGATTTTTACATATAAATCATGAGATTTGAAAAGAACTTTTGGGGATTTGAATATGTTTTGAAAAAAATAAAAATTTGAGATTTGAGAGTCGAATTGGGCTTGGATTTGAAAATCAAGCACATATATGGACTCATGGGATTACGGATAGTCGAGATATACCCTTTGACTCGGGTTTCGACCGGGCGGTCCTGGGGATAGACTTTTGTCGACTTTTGGGGAATTGCATAAAAATCATAACTTTATGAATTAAAATTGGTTACTCTTGCATTGTTTGATATTATTAAGTTATTTTTTGCTAGATTTGAGCCGAGAGAAGGTGAATTTTAAAGGAAAAGTATTTTTAGAGTATTGTAAATGCCTAATTGATGTAAGTGTCATGTCTAACTTTGTGCAAGGGAATTACCCCTTATGATTTGGTCTAATTGCATTATTTGTACTATGTGAAATGACGGGTACATGAGGTGACGAGTGTGTACACGGGTGTATGTATTGTAATTGATCGGATTCGAACTTAGGCTATTAATTGCTTTGATTTGGAGTTGTTTGTTAAGCATGTGTTATTGTTGATTCACTCCTCATACCTAGTGTTATTGTTGTAATTCTTGTACACATTGTTGTTAATCTGTGGGCTATGTATTGTTGTGACTTCGGTATTGTTGTTTGGGCGATGTTATGGTATATGTGCACGTGAGCTGGGGTTTGATTGTTGTGTTGTGAATGAGATGCGCATGCGGCGATATAAGGGTGGTGTGAATTGATGCGTATGCGGCAAGATAATGGCGCTTATGCGTGTGTTGCAAGTAAGAGAAAATACTTCATTGTGATGCACACACGTTGAGATAAGTGGTCTTATGCGTGAGAAGCTATATAGGGAAAAATGTTTTAAATGTGAAGCTCACGCAGCGTCATAAGGGTGATTTATAGTTGTGTTATGTGGTACTTCGGGGTGATTCTTGTTGTATTCTTGTGTTGAAACGGCTTGATGATTTGAACATGTCATTATTTTCCTTAAATTATTTCACTTTGTGTTTTACGTATTCTGGTTAATTTTGTCGTGCTATCCCATGCCTCTGCTTTGTTGCTATTTAATTGGTTATACTTTCTGTCGTTAGTTTTATATTGATATTCTGCACAGGTTATTGGCTAGTGAGTATCTTGACTTGAACCTCGTCACTACTCCACCGAGGTTAGTCTTGATACTTACAGGGTACCGATTATGGTGTACTCATACTATACTTCTGCACATTTTTTTGCAGATCCAGGTACCTCAGAGCGTGGTGTTGTTACTGAGTTGATTTCGAGTTGTTGTGGAGACTTCAAGGTATACCTGCCATTTCGCTCGCAGGCCTTGGAGTCACCTTCTCTTGTTCTCCTATAACTATTTATTGTCCCAAACAGTGTTGTATTTTGAGACTCATTATGTACCTCTTGTAGAGCTTATGATTCTCTATTACTAGGTTTTGGGATGTATGACTGTTGGATTCATTTTTTAGTTATGTTATGACATTTTCCAGTTCTTAATTAATAATTAAATTATTTATTTTGTTGATATCATTATGTGTTCGTCTTACCTAGTCTTAGAGAGTAGGTATCATCACGATCCTGAAGGTGAGATTTCGGGTCGTGACACCCATGCATGGATAATACCTCGGTGCACTCACATGGGCTCAACCCCTCATATGTGCGCCACCCATAGCACGTAGCTATCACTAATAACTCAGGTAACTAGTGCCTCAACCAAGTTTATGTAAGATACTTACCTCAAACAAGCCAATCAATACTCTAAGAATGCTTTTCCGCATGAATCAACCTCTGAACGGCTTAAATCTAGCCAAAAGAAACTCAAGAATATCAAATAATGCCATAGGAATCAAACCCAAACGATAAAGGTCGAATCATTAATCAAATATTCAAAATCAACCAATAATTCAACCCGGGACCGCACCTTGAAACCTGACAAAATTCACAAATTTCGACAATCCATTCAAATACGAGTCAAACCATACAAGTTTCATCCAAATCCGAATTTGAATCGATGATCAAAACCCAATTATTCACTTTAGAAAAGTTTTTCCAAAACCCCTCAATTTTGTCTTAGATTCACCAATCTAAAAAAAAATCAAGGATAGAATCATGAATAATAATCAAATCTGACTCAAGAATACTTACCCAATCCAAGTGGGTGAAAATCACCTCAAAACGCCTCAATCCGAGTTCCCTAGCTCGAAAAATGGTGAAATGAGCTTATGAAAAAAATTGTCTAATATAAACACTAATCTGGTCTCTAAAAGCCCAATTCCAGTCACCAAAAGTACCAAATCTGGTTGCTAAAGTGCGCACCAGAACCTGCTTGCACCAACCTTGTTTTTCACTAAAAACACTCTAACTCCCTCATAACTCGAAATTCGACGATTCTTATTCCTATGAATCCCAAATAATAATATGAACCTAGTCGTTCAGTCAAAGCTCAATGCCCAGCTCATTTGATCAATGCAGTACTAACTCCACTTGTTAAATAATTAACTCATGCTTCGCGGTAAAAACTATGCGCGATTTACTGGAATTAGACCAAACATTCCAAATCATTCCTATAAATCATTATCAAACTCCCAGAAGTCTCAACATCGAATTCCTATCACTAGAACTACAAATGGACCTTTGGATCATTATATGCTTATGCTCAAAATAATGCCAAAAAACCAAACACATTAAAAACTAATCCAAACTCATCCAAGCTCCGCGGGACCCCGTCCAATCATTATTACAAGTCTAAATACATTAACCAAACTTATCCAAAGGCTAAAAACACTACAATTAACCTCAAAATCAATAATTGAAGATCAAATATATTCTCTTGACTTTCAAAACTTCAAACTTTCCCGAACGCATCTGAATCGTACTTAGACATTCCGGATTACAACCAAACTATACATACAAGTTCAAATTGATAAAAAAAACCTATTCCATGTTCTGGAACAACAATCTGGACCCGATACCATTCAATTCAACTTCCGGTAAAACTTGTGAACTCTCCAATTCTTTAAATTGCCAATCATCGACAAACAGAGCCAAAATCTTCTAAGAGTATCCAAATTCAAATCTGGATATATGCCTAAGTCCAAAATTACCATACGAACCTATAGAAACCATCAAATCATGAATCTGAGATCGTTAACACAAAAGTCAAACCTTGATTAACCCTTCCAACTTAAAGCTTCCAAATTGAGAATTACTCTTCCGAATCAATCCCGGACTTCCCTAAAGTAAAACCCACCACACATGAAAGTCGTAATACATCAAATGAAGCTACTCAAAGTCTGGAATCACAAAACAAAATATTCGAACTCAAAATGACCGGTCGGGTCGTTTCATTCTTTCCCACTTAAACATACATTTGTCCTCGAACTTGCCAAGAATCATTCGAAAGTAATCAAATCGCTGCATAAGCTCATCAGACAATTACCAATGGGTGATCCCACATCACTACAAGCTAGAAAATTCCACCAATACAATCTCGACAGAAGATTCTTCGTTTAACCTCAACCGATAAACCTTAGAACCAAATTTCAACATCCAAAACTCCTTCTAAGATCCGATTCTCACATATACACCATATCAATCTCAACCAGCTATAACACATCATAAATATATTCACAAGATATAACCACACCACATAACCCTTTGCTCATATGCCCATAGCAATATCTTCTGACCGCAATAGTTGTTGTAACAACCCAACCGGTCATTTTGAGCATCTGCATTCCATTCAGCTATTTGATGTCCTGAGTAGCTTTGTATGATGTATTATGACTTGTGTGAATTGTCGGTTTTGGTTTTCAGGTAATTCCGAATTGATTTGGAAGAATGATTCTCAACTAGGAAGCTTTAAGTTGGAAGAGTTGACCAAGTTTGACTTTTTAGTATTTCACCTCGGATCAGAGTTTTGATGGTTCATTTAGGTCTGTATGGTGACTTTGGACTTGGGCGTATTCCCTGATATGCATTTGGATATTTCTAGAAGGTTTCGGCACTAATTAGCGAAAGTTGAAAATTTGAAGGTTTGGAATGTTCATAAGTTTGATCGAGAGTTGACTTTGATGATATCGGCTTTTAATTGTTGTTCTGGAAGTTGGAATAGGTTCGTTATGTCATTTGTAACTTGTATGAAAAATTTGGCTTCATTCCGGATTGGTTAGGCTTAAATCTGACGCTTGGTTCGAAGTTTAAATTTTATGAACTTAAGAGATTGATCTTGATCGATGATTCATGATTTTGATGTTGTTATGAGTGATTTGAGGCCATGAATAGGTTCGTGTTATGTTTTGGGACTTGTTGGTATGTTCAGACGGGGTCCCGAGGGGCTCGGGTGAGTTTTGGGGTGGTTTTGGACCATTTCTAGGCCATTTTTAGTTGCTGGTTTTTGGTCACAAGGGTGTGCATCATGACCCCGAACTTTGCATCGCTTTTGAGAAGAGCAAATTTGTTGTTTTGGCACTGTGAATCGCGATCGCGGAAACCTTTTCGCGATTGCGTAGAGGAAAATTCTGTTGTCACTGACCCAACTTTAGAAGCTTATATCTTGCAATCTATAAGCAATTTGGAGATGATCCAAAAATGAAAGTTGTAGCCCTTTGTGTCTAGTATTTAGAAAATCAAATTGTTTGTCATTTGGAGTTAGTTAAACAAAGTTATGGCTGATATAATACAGGCTGTCTGAGAAGAGCTTGGGAATGATTAATGGAAGTTTGTTCATCGCGATTGCGGGGAAATGGCTGCGATCGCATAGGGTAAAAATTATCCTGGAAAATTTGGTAATCGCGATCGTGAGGTTTGTGACCGCATTCGCAAAGGGTACCTCTAGAACAATGTGTAAATTACTGTATTTCGAAGGTTTCGGACATTTTAGCATATTTTGAGCTATGGAGCTCGGATTGAGGCGATTTTCACCACATGGATTAGGGTAAGTGTTTTCCACTCGGTTTTAATTATATTTCATGAATCCATCTTCAATTTGGCATTTTATTGATGATTTTGAAAGATAAATTGGGTGTTTTGTCTAAACTTTCATAAAGTGAATTTTTTAGTTTTGAACATTGATCCGGAGTCGGATTTGAGTGAAACTAGTATGGCTGGACTTGTAATTGAATGGGTTGTCTGATTTTGTGAGTTTTGTCAAATTTCGAGGTGTGGGCACGGGTTTAACTTTTTGGTTGACTTTGGGCTTTTGATTAAAGATTCCACCTTTATCGATTAGGTTTGTTTCCTTTGGCATTATTTGATGTTCTTGAGTTACTTTTGGCTAGCTTGCGCCGTTCGGAGGTTGGTATGCATGGGATGGCATTTCTAGAGTATGGGTTGGCTTGCTCAGTATTGGATTTGACTTGGTCGATGTAAGTAACATATCTAAACTTGGATAACCCTGGGAACTGTGTTATAAAAGATGTATTGAGCTGATGCACATGCTAGGTGACGAGCGTATGGGTGTACACCGAGAAAATCATGATTTTATTCGACTATTAGACTATGACCGAACTAGTTTTGGTGTTATATATTGTTACATCCATGTTCTCCCTACTTGTTTGATTGTATGAGCTATGAATCATGTTAGAAATCATGTTTATGCTATATACTTATTCTGTTTGGAGCTGTTGAGGTCATCTCTGTTGTTGACTTATTTGCTTAAATTGCAACTACATACTCAGTCATATTCATTCTTTTGCGTATCATATCTCAGTCTTTGTTATCTTTTGTTGTCACATCATGTTATCATTGTTTGGCTGATTAGCCTGAGAATTGTGAGCCCGAGAGGCTGAGAGATTGATGGCTGAGCTGGGGCCGGATTGTAACTGATATTTATGTGATCGGGCTGCACGCCGCAATAGGTTTTATTATTTCATGATGGGCTCGGGCTGCACGCCGCAGCAGGTTTTATTGATTCATAATAGGATCGGCTACACGCCGCAGCAGGTTTTATTGATTCATTATAGGATCAACTGCATGCCGCAGGTTTTATTGATTCCTGATGGGATCAGGATGCACGCCGCAATAGGCCATGTTGTCTTATATTAGCGCTTGGGTAGGATCCACCCTTCTAGAGTCTAATATACTAGCAGTGAGCGCAGGTGCCGAGTGTCGAGTGCTGAGTGATTGAGTGTACCGAGTGATTGAGTGTGAGACAGTGAGATTGAGTACTCTGAGAGTGTGAGTACATGAGTTCATCACTGTGATGCATTATATTTGACATGCATACTTGGCATGTAGTCATAGAGATGCATTTCCTCATGTTAAATGCTATTGTGACATTCATGGCTTCACATGAACATTGACATGTAGGCATAGAGGTGTACTTTCCTCATGCTATCTGATAATGAAACATCTTATCCGTTGTTGAAAGTTTTTGGGAAAATCGCAATTTTTTGATATACTCATATTTTGGTGATTTCGGTGAAAGATTTGGGTTTTACTGTTATACCTGAAAAGCATGCCTATTTTTCTGTAACTGTGAACGAGTTGAGCATCATATCTTTGAGTTATTACTTGTATTGCTTTTATTATATTGCTACGAGTTGTTCTTGGCTATTGGTGTTGGACTCTGACTGTTGTCCAAGCTCGTCATTGCTTTCAACCTAAGGTTAGTTTTGTTACTTATTGAGTACATGGGGTCGGTTGTACTCATACTACACTTCAGCACCTTGCGTGTAGATTTTGGAGCTGATGTTGCTGCGTACGGCGGGAGCTGGCATTGAAGATATACCTGCGTTCCGGCTATAGCTGCCTCTTGTTCTTGCTAGCTTTAGATTTATAAATTTGTTCATGCATATTTCGAATAGATTTATCCCATACCATCTTTGTAAACTATAAATCTTAGAAGCTCATGATTTGTACAACCATTCCTTGGGTTGTTGTATAAATTTTTAGTTATTTCATCAATATTTTCTGAGTAAATCTCATTTGAAATTGGATTATTATTAAATTGTCTTACCTAGTGAGTTGGATTAGGTGCCATCAGTCGTGACAAGTTGGTATCAGAGCTCTAGGTTCATAGGTTCTACGAGTCATGAGAAAATGTCTAGTAGAGTCTTTCGGATCGGTATGATGACGTCCATACCTATCTTTGAGAGGTTATAGGGCATTCAAGATAAACTTCCCATCTTTTTCCCTTATCGTGCGGCATTGATTCAGCTTGAAGCGCATCTCTTTGAATTCCTTTCACACACTCGTATGTTATGTGAGCGCTCGATATCAGCTGTGCATCGACGGCTTGTAGTTCTATGGATGAAGCGCGAGATGTGTTTCTGTGTTTTGGTGATGGGCCAGTCTAGAGGACTTGAGGCTGGGTTTTGACCGCAGCTTAGGCACGGTGATTTCAGTTGTGTGAGTATGTGCTTTTGGACTTCTATGTCCAGTGGTGTCCCTATGGGTGGGACTGGTGGATCGGTGAGTGGTTGGATGGCTATATGATGAGTAAGATGTGACTGCGGGATGTGTTCAGATGGTTTAATGTGACGAGAAGAGTTTGCTTGAGATGTGAAAGGACTATTGGGTGCTTAATTTCTGTGGATGTGTTATGCGGTCTGGAGTTTTGAGGATTTTGAGGGATTCTTTCATGTTATTTAATTTGTGGAACGAAGTATATTCTCATGTCTTGTTGATGATTTCATACTCAGGAAGATTAAGTGATTGCGTAGTAGTTGTTGCTGTGAAAGGGTATAGAGAGATGTGCGTTTGAGGCTAAGCATGTGGGTTATCACCTGTGGGGTAATCTACGGATATGTGATCCTTATGATATTGTGTGAGGATTTCTTTTCTACCAATGGGTTATAGGTGTTGTGATTTGAGTTTGGATTGGTTGAGAAAGTTGACATGGTCGTCATTAGGATGAATGCGAGCTTAGCAGATGATTTGAGGTATTATATGATTTGTGTTACATGAGCTTATGAAGGGTTTAGTTGAATCCCACTACGGGATTATGACAGTATTAGAGTATGGGTATTGTGAGTTATCAGATGTTTTATTCAATGGCTTTGAGCCAAGTGGGGGAGTCTACAATCGGCAATTTGATTGTATGGTTATGTGTTGTATTGGTTTCGGTCTGAGGCATACTTGTGGATCGGTTATAACTTGCAGAGGCTGGTTTTGAGGATGGCATAAGGAAGGAAATTTCTTGATACATGATGTACTAAACCTTATGGATATATGGAAGTCTTGGAATGATTTGGGTTTGTTATGCGTGATGGATGTAATGTAATAAGAAAAGGGATTCACTTGGTTGCTTAGAGGTGTGGTGTTACATTTCGCGTTTTCGTACGTTAAAGTTTCGTCTTTAGTTAATCGACGTAGACGCCGGGATGAGATTATCTTGAGGTTAACGTATTTATGTTATTTATAACAAGCGATAAGTAAGTTCCATGAAGGATAAAGGGTACACGAATTAAAGAAAATGAGTTTTGTTGAAGGTTGTCGATTTGGGATAAAATACGGTCCGAGCTATAACACCCGATATTTATGGACTAGTACCATACAAGGTACCAAATGACATGATAGTATGATGTATAAAGTATATTAAAAATAAAATTAAGTAATTTGAGACAATTCTTAATTATGCGGGTAATTGGTTAATTACCGGATAACGGAACATTACCTAATTAACAAATAAGTTGGATAGAGACTAAATTCCCCCCCCCCCCCCTCCCCCACCCCCACGTGGCAGCAAGACACTAACCAAACAAATGAATCTTGGTCATTTGTGATTAGGTGGCAACCTAATACATTAATTTCAAGACACTTCATTTCTAGGATTTTGAATACAAACAACATTTCATTCTCAACCACTAAAATCAGATTACTACAATTCCTTACACAACACTACAATCAAAAAACGTGAGCTTTAGCACATTAGCAACATAATTTCTTACAAATTCCTACAATTCCTACAAGTTCCTAAAAAGATACAACGTGATTTCTTCAACCAACGAGATTTCTTAGCACATTAGCAACGTGAAATTTTTCGGTTCTAAAGGAGTACGGTGCAACCTTTTCCAAGAACATCATACAGATTTTTTCCTACTCCAGGTATGTCAAGGCTAAGTCCTTCCTTTGTTTCGGAATGATCTATATGACACAAGCGAAACGAGTAAATGCACAACTTCCATAAAATTCTTTATTCGTAGAAATACTAGAGATGTGTATATTCTTATTCCCCCAAAAGTCTTATTATTCTATCGTCTGTTAATGGGTTTTAGAAAATAAGTAAGTTGATAAAGTTTATTTCATGATATTAATCAGAGGCCGTCTTATGACACTCCGAAAGATTTTATTGACGTACTTGTCATACATTGTATTCATGTGCATTGACCCATGACCAGATGGCGTTATATACACGTATTTAAATGTATATATATGTATATGGGGTATGGGAAAAGGTTACGGCGTTATATACACACCAACACCTGATCGGTTGGTATATGTTGATAATTTTGCCCACAGTGGCCGAGATGATATGATGGGATGCCCTCAAAGGCTTGAAGATGTTACGTACACCTATACCTATACATGTCACGACGTTTACACGCACGTGCATGATATTATAATTATTTTAGGATTTGCAAAGTCATTTAGACTTACAGGCGGAATTCCTTATTCCATGTTTCATCTATGTCTCTTATGTACTGATTTTCGTGCCTTACATACTCAGTACATTATTCGTACTTACGCCCTATTTCCCCGGGCCTGCGTTTCATGCCCGCAGGTGCAGGTAGGCAAGCTGATGATCCCCCTGCTTAGGATCCTTGATCAGCGAGAGTTGGTGTGCTCCACTTGATCTGGAGCTGCTTTTGATTTTGGTACGATATGCCTGTATAATATATGGGTATGATGTGGCCTAGTCCCGTCCTTGCATAGTTGTATTTTCTATTAGAGGTCTGTAGACAGTTATGTATAGTTGGATAGTATGTGGCCTTGTCGGATTTTAGTTTTGGGTATACAGTTGTCTATAGCAGCCTTGCTGGCTCGCCCACTGTATTTCGCATGTATATGTATATATGTCTTTTAGATAGGTTTCCCTCACGTATGTTATTCATGTTTATATCTTAAACGCATGCTTAAGGATGTTCGACATGTAGGATTCGGGCACCCGTCGTGACCCATCAGTTTGGGTCATGACCAAAGTGGTATCAGAGCAGTTCTGTCCTAGAGTTGTCTACAGACCGTGTCTAGTAGAGTCTTGTTTATGGGTGTGTTGTGCACCACACTTATAGATAGAAAGCTACATGACATATAGGATGTTATCCTCTCTTTTTATCTTAGATCGTGCGATATAAGAATTCATGTTCTTGATAATATTTTACGTTCTCAGCGATGCCTTCGAAGATTACAGCCGCCCAGAGGGGAAAGTCCGCAGTTGTTGAGACTACTAGTCGAGCGCCATGAGTTACAAGGGCTCAGGGAGATTCTTATAGTGAGGTTCCGCCTAAGAATTCACATACCCTGCCCTCTCCAGAAGAGCTCCGAGGGGCACCAGCTCCAGGGCCTGCCCCTATACATTCAGCCCCTCAGCCAGAGACACGGGGTCAGGAGATGAGAGATGCTATTCAGCTATTAACTCGATTAGTAGCCACACAGGCTCGACGTCAGGAAGTAGGTATTGGTCATGCAGATAGGTCCCTCAGTTCGAGGGTTCGTGATTTCATTAATTTGGACTCTCCGGTATTCACTAGGGCAGATCCAAACAAAGACCCTCAGGTATTTATCGATAGAATGCAGAGGACTTTGAGAGTAATGAAGGCCACTACGATTGAGTCAGCTGAGCTAGCTTCCTATAGGCTTCAAGATGTTGTAGTTAATTGGTACGAGTCTTGGGAGTTATCCAGGGGTGAGAATGCCCCTCCAGCAGTATGGCAGGAGTTTACAGAAGCTTTTTTTCGTCATTATCTGCAACCAGAGCTTAGGCGGGCCAGAGTTGATAGGTTCTTGACCCTTCGACAGGGTAACATGAGTGTTCGGGAGTACAGTCTTCAGTTTGATTCATTGGCTAGGTATGCTCCCACTATTGTATCTAAGATGGAGGATCGGGTTTACCGGTTCGTGATGGGGTTAGAGCCGCACTTGCTTAACAAATATATGCTGGTCTCACTTCAGCCAGACATGGATATTTCTCGTATTCAGGCATACGCTCTGGGTGTAGAGGAGCGTAAGCGGAAACAGAGGGCCGATCATGAGCATGACAGGGCCCAGAATAAGAGAGAGAGGTCTTCGGGCCCTTCTGGTGAGTTTCGAGGTGGTCAGAGACAATAGTACCCGAGGTATCCAGCCCAACAATCGGCTAGCACACCCCCTCAGTTTGGCGGTAAGAGATTTGATTATTCCATATATTTAGGGCCTGGTCAAAATTCCAGGGCCTCAGGTTCTCAGTATAGGGGTGAGTCAAGTCAGCTGAGGCTGCCCTTTCCATGATGTGCTCAGTATGGTAAGCAGCATGCCGGGCAGTGCCGTATGGGATTGGGTGTTTGTTATACTTGTGGTTATCCGGGCCATGTTATAAGGGATTGTCCGACGAGAGGTGATGCAAGTGTTTACTGTGAAAATGGTAATAACAATTAAATTTGATTATGGGATTCTAAAAATACGTGATCTATTTTTATGCTAGTTGTTATGCAATTGATGCTATATGAAAGACTTAGAAACGAGATATGAGTTGGAGAACAACGCGATAACCAAACCGAAAGATTAATAGTCGGGGCCTCGAGCTTGCTTATTCGAGGGCCTCGGAGTCGAGTCTGGAGCTCGGGTGAGAGCTATCGGGGGTGATTGATGGGTGACTAACAGTTAGAATGAAATCAATGACGGCTCTTTATGGCCAATAATAAGCAATAAATGATGAACAATAAATAGAACACAATGAATGTAAGCAATAAATGGAGTAATGAACTCAAGAGAATGCATTAGAGAGCAGAGAGAATGTTCTAGTGTTTTTAGTATTGAGCAACAGATATATACAAAATGACAAGGATCCCCTTTATATATGAGGGGGAATCCCAATATAGTACAAATACATTTATTACAAAGATATGGAGATGGGACAGGTAGTTACTGCCATGATGCGGGCTCAGACTAGCCTGACAGGCTTTGTCGGCTCTAGCTACACGCCTTGGGAACTCCCCTCTCTCTCCCTGTAACCGTCGGTCCGTACTGCTCCGAGTTCGAGCGTTGATGGACCTCGAGGGATGAAACTCGACCGTGGTTTTGAGCCTTTGAGGTGTCGTAACGATGGAAAATTGGACCCTCCGATTTTACCGTATACAGATAGTCCCCGCATTTCTTAGAGTAGAACGATAAGAAACGACCTTGATAACCAGCTTTCCAGATTTCCCGCGATGACGTCATACTAATGACGTAAGCCTTCATGATGACCGAGACGTCCCGTCGTTTCATCTTTCCAGAATCGTTCATAGCATTACCGTTTCTTATTCTTCAAATCAATAATGTCGCCGCCGGTTCAGCTCCCAAGGATGCATTAAATGCGCCTGCCGATACGTCTTCAAAAGACACTAATGGCGCCGTTGGTTATGCTGCTGCCCTTCCTATAAATGGGAGCCTCCTGGAACCAACTTTTTATTCAAGTGTTTATCAATATAAAGATGTTTTTTCAATTTGTCTCTGATGTATGCTATATTTCCCTTTATTTATGCTTGTGAAGAATCTGAGTGCATGACCTCACCTATTGGTGCAAATATCGAGCCCGGGTGTGAGTGTTTCTTCTGACTTTGATTGCTTAACACGGCTCCCTGCGGAACCCTTTGCCATTCCTTTGACCGAGCCCGGATCGGACTGATAAACTCGGGTCATCTGGACCCTGACTTCGAGTTGGATGAGGGTAGGTGTTACAACCCATATCCACACGCGTTTGTTCATGCCATATGTTAGTTAACATAAATCCATGAAGAGATTATCTTTAAGATGATAAGAAGTTAATCCTATTGGTCTTAAATGATACAAAGGTGTATAAGGGTGGTTAACAAGTATTAGAAGTTAAACGAATCAAGGATGTTGTAACTCGTATTTTCGGGTAAACCTAGAGGTGCTTAATACACTCAAGAGGTCATGTTTTAAGGTATTTGAATAATATAATATCCGTATCATATGTCTTGAAGTCAAACGAGTTATGAAACAAAAGTCGATGAAAGTTGTCGCAACTTAGGTTCATAATTTTACTTAAACATTAGGTCAAATGTTTCTAAGCTTTTCTCCCAATTTACAAGGAATTACGGGGTGATCTACCCATCAAATTAAAGATCTATGAGTCTAGTTGCTAACGCATTAAACCGTTCATCGATACGACTTTGGAGTAGAGAGATATAGGCCTTTTTGCGAGACTGCACAAGCTGCTAGGTGACAAGTAGGTGTGTCACCTACTTGGTTAAATGATAGCCCAAAAATAGGAAATTTCGGGTCGGCCAAAGAGCCCATTTAAAGGGTTATCTCCTGAAATATAACCCTCATTATATATCACAAATAACCAGACCTAAACCCCTGCAAACTTCCTCCCAAAAATTATCCACAAACCCTAATCGATTTTTCCTCTCTTTCAAGTTCTAATTGGGGGTAAAACCTAGAGTTTGAAGAACCAAGGAAAGGGCTGAGTTATCCAACAAGTAAGGTGAGTTTACTGCTCTCTTTCATACATTTATTCTGCTGGGAATTCATGGTAATTCGTTCTATACATGTAAGAACTCACGGGACGGTGATCGGAAGCCGTGAGTTCGAGTTATTCACTTGTAGCGGACTGTTTTGTGGACTGTTTTGTGTTGCTGTTGGGCTGCGTGTTTTACTACTGTTTTGTGGTGTTTTGGAGGAGGAAGGGTGTGGAGAAACACCATATAGATGTAGGGTTGTGGGCTGGTAGTTCTTCGTAACATTTCCCGGTCGTTTGACACGACTACGGTTGCCGTCGTATGTATGAGGTGATTAGGTTGTGCATGGACTGTTTTGGGAGGCTCAATATGATTATTATTGATGTTGTTTGGGCTGTTTGGTGATTTTTTGTAATTGTGTGAAGTCATATATATAGGGGAGATGTTGTCCGTTTCATCGTAAAATAGGTTGTGGTCGATACATAATAGTTATGACGCTTGAATGATAACGATAGTATCGTTTCTCTTATTGTAGACTAAGGAGTTGTGACAATTGCATAGCTTGAGATTGGGACAGTATATACAAGGTATGTGAGGCTATCCCTTTCCTTCTTTTGCACGACTCCGATTGTACATAATGTAATGAACGAGCTTCCAAAGATACTCTACTCTTAGAAGCTAGCAGTACTTACATTGTTTCCCCTCTTATGGAACGATTGATGTTGATGTTGTTTCTCTTATTCTTATGTTATCAATGTTATTGGTACTTCCTGATTCTTATAAGGTTCATGGTGAAGAGTAGTCCTAATAACGTGTACAGAGGATACCGACCTTACGTCACTCCGAAAGGTTTAGAATGTGAGTCCATGAGTTGAGCATGCATTATATATATGTATCTATTTTACTCTACCGAGCCGCGCTATAGTCGACTGGGTACGGCACCTATTGTGCAACCACTGATCTGTTGGGTTTTACCGAGCTCCACGTGGCCGGGTACGATTCTACCGAGCCTTATGATGCCCGGGTACGTTTTTACCGAGCCTATTACGGCCGGGTACGATATGATGATGATGATGCCCACAGAGGCGTATGTTTTAAAAGTTTATGTATATATACATATGTATCACGCATTTCATGTCAGTAGCCCTCAGAGGTACCCAGATGTTACAGGTTGTTTATTCTCTATCCCTGCTTACATTACTGTTCGTACTTATGGTTCCCTGCCTTACATACTCAGTACTTTATTCGTACTGACGTCCTTTTATTTGTGGACGCTGCATGTCGTGCTGCAGGTCCTGATAGACAGGCAGGCGCAGCTCCCCCACCATAGTAGGCTGTCCAGTTCAGCAGTGATTGGCGAGATCCCTTCTTCGAACTTGCCGTGGTCTTGGTATGCATTTTTGTTATAGACATTATGGGTATGTCGGGGCCCTGTTCCGGCAATGTTGTAGCACTTATGTTCTTTTAGAGGCTCATAGACAGGTGTCGACTAATGTATAGTTTGGTATGCCTTGTCGGCTGATTTTTGTTGTATAGTCTTTCATGGTAGCGTGGTAGCTCGTACCTTATATATAGTTTCTTGATTGTCTGGTCATCCCATGTTATGTATGTTCATGCCATCATCTTTTATTTTTGGTTGTCCATGATCTATGTCTACCATTTATATTGATCTTGTTGGTCCTAAAAGATAATAAAGAAGGTTAGATTAAATGTACGTTGGTGCTCGGCAAGTATGGCCGGGTGCTAGTCATGGCCCTCCAGTTTGGGTCGTGACAGTAGGGCTTCGAACCCTCAGACCGAGACTTAGCCTTTAGACCCTGCGGTAATCTTCGAGGAGGAATTCGCTCGGAAGCCCGAAAATAGAGACTGCCTTTAGGCTTTCGAGAGCAGTCCCCGAGTGGGGATTTGCTCAAACCCGGGCCACCTGGAAACTTGTTTCGAACTTAATATAGGTAGCCTTAAGGCGTTGTAGATAGATCCTAGATGAGGGTTTATCCGAATTTAGGTCGTATCCCAAGGCCAAGCCCATATGAGTAGGTTTTTAGAGCTTATCTCCCTTTTGGCGGAGGTCCTCGAGACCGGGTACCATCTCGGGATTTATAGTGATATTAACGATTAACTTGGAGCCTGTCTTCTTTCTAATTGAGGTCCTTGAGGTCGGGTACCACCTCGGGACTTGTAATGATGCCAATGGCTTCCTGGAGCCTAACTTCTTTTCGATGGAGGTCCTCGAGTTCAGGTACCATCTCGGGACTTGCAATGATGCCAATGGCTTCCTGGGCCTAACTTCTTTTTTATGGACGTCCTCGAGGTCGGGTACCACCTCGGGACTTGGTTGACGCGGGGTATTCGACCTTGAAGCATCGTATGGCGACGTCGAGTGTAGGATATGGTTACAAAATGGCCGAGGTGACTCTGTCGGCGTATCTTTCCAAAGAGATAAAAGCTTTAGCCAACATTTTTAATCAGCCTTTGAGGCAAACGGGTGGTCGCCGCTTTTTCCATATATAGGGTTGTCTTCTCCCTTTTGGAGATTCTGCTATTTTGGGTAGTTATCCTCTTTCGTAGAGTTCTCCTTTCTTGCGCAAATTCTCTTATAACTCAAAGCTTTCGCCTAAGTCTTCATTCCCCCTTCCTTCCTTTTACTATAGCCATGGCTGCTACGCTCGAATGCGCTTGTCAAGGAGAGGGGAGTTTTGTCTCTGTTCCGTGTTCGGTCGGTGGTACACCACCGGCACCCGATGAGCGGGTCTCGAGGTGCTTTGTCTTGAGGAGAGATTTTACGTTGGAGAGACCTCTTAACGTCCAAGGGCATCGGGAGCATGCATCGAGGTTCATCTCTTCAATAAGGGAGGAACACCTCGAGATGATTAGGAAAGACTGCGGATGGGGGAGGAGTGGTACTGCAGGTACCTTCCCCGGAGGAGAGCATCATGACCCATGTTGAGGGGTTTTTGAGCGTGTATACGTATCCTTTTACGTCGGGTCCCCCCGACAGGGTCGTGCTTGAATTCTGTAGGAGATATTAGGTTACCCTGGCGCAGGCTCACCCATCCCTTTGGAAGATAGTGCTGACGATAAGGTACTTTGCGGAGAAGGCAGGGCTTGAATTCACGCTCAGTCATCTTATCAGGCTGTACCGACCCTTTCACCATCGAGGTCTATAAGCTTACGATGCCGGTCGGCCACGCCTTTTGTTGTTCATGATGAAGAAGATGGAGATCGGGAGTGGATGAGTCGATTCGTCCGAGTACGGACTGTTGATATCATCCCCATTGAGTTTATGCCATTCCCTGAGGAATGCAATTATACACGTAAGTGGTACACTCGTGCCTTCGCAGTTTTTTAAGTATGATGAAGGAGTGTTCCGTAAATATGCCTTCTTTCCCTCTTCTACAGCAATTTCATGGATGCCGCGCGAGGTCCCTGATCTGCCAAATTGGGCTCGGGAGTTGGCCACCCACTCGACCCGCGACGTGCGTAAGTGGCGAGCTTTGTCTAGGGGCCGATGGGAGGCAAAACATCATGGTATGTGCTGTGCGATTTTTTCCCTTCCCTTTTTTCAGTTGGAAAATCACTTTCTCTTTTTGCGTACTGACCTTGTTGTTGTAGGCATCGGGGAGCCTTCTGAGGCGAGGTCGTGCCCCTTTGGAGAGGGAGAAAGGTTGCTAGCTTCTGGGCTAAAAAATGATAACAATAAGCAAGAGATACCTTTGCAGGGCGACGGTGCTCAAAGCAAGGGGAACCTAGACCAGGGGCCCGGAGTGGAAGTATTGACTAAGCCAGCTACGCCCGTGATTTCTGGCTTTAGAAAGGCAGTTTCTCCTCCGCTGTCGTCCCCTTTTTTCGTCGGGGGTACTTTGAGGGATACTCGAAACCCGTGATCGTATGCGCCGAGCGACCGTGCCCTGACCGAGGTTGACTCATTCGGAGCTAAGGGAGCCAGGCTAGTAGATGTGCGCTCGACCTTCGAGGAAGCCCAACGGCTTCACTATGCGGTGAGTTTTGGCACAGGCCTTTCGAGTTTCGCGCCTTCCCTTCCATATTGAGTTTTCCTTTACAGGCTTTTGACAAGCTTAAGTCCGAGCTGCTTCGCCGTGAGGCCAGGCTGCGGAAAGCTCTGGATGAGGAGAAATCCCTTAGGCGCATTTGCGAAAAAAGGGAAGACGAGCTGGTACGCTTACGGTATGAGGCGAGTCGGAGCTTGAATTATGAGAGCTATTTGAAGGAGCAGGTAATTTTTGTTCCGAGCGAGTGTGTGTTCTTTCTTCTAGCTCTTGAGGCTAATGTTTCGTTTATTTCAGTTGCATAAAAAGACGGAGGACCTAGAGCACCTTCGGAACGAAGTTGGCCGAGCCAAGCGCGAGTATTGATGAGTTAAAGGCTCAGGCGGACGCTCAGGCTTCGATGGAGAAGGGTGCTCTGGGAAAAGCCTCTGCCTTTGAGGTTCAACTCCACTTAGCTCGTAATAATAGCTTGGTTCGAACAGATATGATTACGAAGCTCGAGTCTGAGCTTTTGAAGATAAAGGCCGAGGTTGTGGACGCCCGGGCTGAAGCCGCAATGAGCCGAACTGAAGCCGACCAGAAAGTGGCGGTCTATTTGAAGGACGCTGCTGATGCTCAAGCTGAGCTGAGGAGGGTTCTCGACCGCGAGGGCAGGAGCAAGGAATATGCTCGGTGTAAATCCCGAAGGGAAACCCTCGAGGAGATCCATGCTAGGGGCTTTGACCTCTCGGGAGAGGTGAAGCGGGCGAGGGCGGAGGAGCGTGGTGCTCGGTTACTTCTGTCCGATGCCGAGGAGAGCGAAGATGAGGTCGTTGGGCCATAGTACCCAGGGGGGGACGTAGATTTTACTTTCTGATTCTGTATATAGCAGTTTCAAAGCACGTTTGTAAATAGAGCTTGTGTTTTTTTGCATGTATGCATAAAGAGGAAACCTCACGGTTTTGTTTCTCCTGCATTTCTTTTTGCCTTGATTTTGGCCAAGTGAACTGGTCTTTGATTTGAGAGGAGTCCTTAGATTCGTGGTATAGCCCTGGTGCTCATTAGGTTGGCCCGTAGGCTCTTACGCGCTTGGTCGATGCGACCTTTTAGTATAAGACGACAACAACGGCTCTTACGCTTTTGCTCTTAGGCAGATTTAGTTAACTGTTTTGGGTTCAGTCTCTGAATCGGGTTTCGACTCGAGCTCATTCGACCCTCAAGTTTTTGAATTTAAAGCTGGCCCTTAGGCTCTTACGCGTTGGGTCGGTACGACCTTTTGTATGGGCTGGCGATAATGGCTCTTACGCCATGGGTCGATGCGACCTTTTATGTGTGGGCTAGCAAGAGTGGCTCTTACGCCTTGGGTCGATGCGACCTTTTATGTAGGCTTTATTTTTCCCTCAATAAGGATTTTTTGAAATAGTGTTTGCCTGACTCTTCGACGGTTTAAAAAACCTCGATTGCGAGTCTTTATATGGCGATGATCGAGCACCTCGGGAGGTTTGGCTCGGAAGCTGAGTATCTCGAAGCCAGTGTTTAGGAGCTGACATGGTCGAAACTCTTTTGCCTACATCGAGGGTAGCCTATTTAACCGGTTCTTTTCGAAGTTGACTCGAAGTAATTGAAGTCCTGTGATTTTGTAGCGACGGTCGGGCGTCCCCGAGTCGCGTTAGTTTGGCCGGTACAGCCTTGTGACCGTAGTCATTTGTGTTTGGCCGGAGCCATTTTAGTCCCGAGTGAAGTATTTTCGGCATATATATCGAGGGTATGCCTTTTAGAGGTCTTACAAGTTCGATATATAGCCTTAACTTTAGGATCGGGTCCATGCCTTTAGTAAGGTCATACAAGTTTTATATGCCTTTGAGGTCTTACAGTTTTGGATACTTGGTACAAGTATGGTTCGTGCCTTGCTCGAGGTCTTACAGATATTGCCACTTGGTACAAGTGTGGTTCACGCCTTGCTTGAGGTCTTACAGGTATTGTTGTTGCCTTATACAGGTCTTACGAGACCGAGTCTGCCCGCTTGGGGTCTTATGGCCTCGGGTTTTTGGTAAGCGGCGATTGGCGACAGTCCCCGAGTTATCGGGGGTTCCTTGGCTCAAAGCCATTACTTGTGAACATGGTATTGCCTTATTGAGGGCTTACAATTCTGGAGTTTCCGACCCGGAGGCCGTGCGGTCTTTGAGATTTTGACGCCAGTCCCCGAGTGTTCGGGGCGCTTTCGATTTTGGAGCCGTTTTGTGACTTTGATGTTTCCTCGTTGAGTGCTTATGAGTTTGGAGCTCCGATCCGGAGGTCATTCGGGTTTTGAATCGTTGACGCCAGTCCCCGAGTGTTCGGGCGTTTTTGGCAGGGGAGTCATTTTTGCAAAAATACCGAGTTTCTTCGAAGCGTGAAATGCTCTGATAAAAAGTATTCTTGATTACTTGGTACAAGTATACATGTCTTTGCTGTTGAGGGCTCGGTTATTCTATGCAGGCATGGTTCGTTCGGCCGTTTGGCCCGGTACATTGCTTTTTCCTATCGAGACCCTGTTCAGCATATCTTAGCTTCTCCGAGAAGGCGATCTTCCAGGGGGATGCCCCCAGTATTCGAGGTTGATTGCAAGAGAAACCTTGAGTATTCGTTGATCTTTCCTTAGGTAGCATATGGGTGTTGCCTCATTAAAAACCTTGCCGGTAAAACCCTTCTTGGGATAAAAACCCGGTCGAAGGAAAAGAGTTCAACGTATGCTTTTGAAACCTAAGGCCTTTGAGTTGGAGAGTGCTTTGGCCGTTTCGATCTGATACCTGCACTCGGGTCAGTGTAGAATGTAATCGAAAGAGAAAAGAGACGGTCATACCTTAGTGCAGAATGTGCCGGCGATGTTTCGAGCCCTGATATGTTTCGGTCGCTAGTGACGAGGACGCGGTACGGTCCCTGCTTTGTTTAGTCGGGAGTAGCCGAGTGTGTAGCTTGTTATTGTTATTTTGTTGTTTGCTTATCCTTCGGCTCCTTCGAAGGTGGAGTGTCACGCCCCGAGCCCGGGAGCGAGACCGGCACCTAGTGCCTCATCTATCCTTTCATACCACTTGCGACAAAGAGACACTGAACATGTGATGTCATACTTTGGTCATGGGCCAATTGCAAGACAACTGCGAATGCTGACTAAATATCAATATAAATCTTGGCCGACAAGGCCGTCGTAATTATTGCAGCTGACAAACCAACCAAATATACATACAGGGTCTACAAGCCCAACATATTGCACTAACTAACAGGATACACTACAAGCCTCTACTGGTGGATACACTGTGATCGAAAACAGCTTCCCGACCTATTCATACCATATATACATATATACACAAGATGTACATAAAGCTCTAGACCCGGCAACTCCGAAAGACATGGAGCTTACCGATCAAGCTGAACTCGGGCGACACTTAATGAGGAGGTCTACCCGCCTGTCTGTCTGAACCTGCACGCATGAAATGCAGCGCCCCCAGAAAAGGGACGTCAGTACGAAATAATGTACTGTATATGTAACGCAATATACTGAAAACTGAAACTGAACTGATAACTGAACTGATAATATAATAACTGCAAGTGGCTGGAAGTCAAAGATAATCTGAAGATATGCTTACGTACTGATACTGACTCAACTCTCTCAATATAGTAAGTAAAATAACTGTCCGGCCCTATAAGGCTCGGTATACATATATATATCTGCTCTGCCGTAGTAGGCTCGCTCATAAGCGCTCGGCCATACTAGGCTCTGTATCTTGACCAACTGGGCTCGCTCATAAGCGCTCGGCATAGTAGGCTCGGTATATATATATATATATATATATATATATATATATATATATATATATATATATATATATATAT